>NC_134837.1:249229548-249385815 GCF_004210375.1 Tachypleus tridentatus | reverse complement strand
ATGGACACTTCATGTAGAATTATAGGTTTTGATACGCCCCTGTGTATAATGATAAAAGCTGAGCAATCATTCATTTCAGTCTTGTTAAAAAAAAAAAAAGATATTTATGGGATCCAAGTTTGTGAACTACGTGTATTGAATAAATTATTATAAAACGTTGTTGTACCATTGGTGCGAAGCTACAATGCACTACAGACACGCTGTACACCGCAGAGAATCTAACCCCGGATTTCAAGAGATTAAGTCTGTAAACTTAACGCTAATCCACTGTTAAGACATCAGAAATACGGTAACACGTAGAATTTGTTATTTATGAAACAAGTTTTCAGCTATAGTGTTTCTTATCGAAGTTCAATAGTTGAAGCTAAATGATACGTAAACTGTTTATTACCATTGTAAACTTTATTAATATGTAATATTTTAATGAAATACTAAAGAAGTAATAAAAATGCTAAGTTGCAATTAGACATATAATATGTGATTCTAAAGCATTAAGTGTCTTGTAAAACAAATAGTTCTCTAGCCTCCACCATGGATCCACGTGAAAAATACACTATTCTTTAAATTACGATGTACTTATGGATACAGTGTCGGACACAAGAAGATAGTTTTTAATGTCTTACTCGCCCGGCATGGCCAAGTGGTTAAGACACTCGACTCGTAATCCGAGGGTTGCGGGTTCGAATCCCTGTCACACTAAACATACTCGCCCTTTCAGCCGTGGGGCATTATAATGTGACGGTCAATACCACTATTCGTTGGTGAAAGAGTACCCCAAGAGTTGGCGGTGGGTGGTGATGACTAGCTGCCTTCCCTCTAGTCCTGCACTGCTAAATTAGGGACTGCTACCACAGATAGCCCTCGAGTAGCTTTGTGCGAAATTCAAAACAAACAAACAAACAAACATCTCTAATTATAGAAGGGTGTATAGGTGCATGTGTTTTTCTTATAGCAAAATCACATCACGCTATTTGCTGTGTCTATTGAGGGAAATCGAGTTCCTGATTTTTGCGTTGTAAAGCCGTAAACTTCTCGCTGTCCCACCAGAGGACGACGACAGAAAGACATACTCCAAGTGTCATCCCATATTTCAGAGAGTTTTGATATTGTGTTTGTCTTTTCTCTTATACATAATGGATTCGTAGAATGAACACTATAAAGGTACGTTATAACTAGATGTACAAAATATTACTGCATGCAAAAAGTATCGAAGAGTAGCTACGAAATTATCGTTTAGGGAAAACAAATTGTGAAAATAGTAAAATATCTATTGAAAAAAAACATGAAAATAGACCTATAAAATATTACTTTCGAAAATGTATCAAACTTACAGCTGTAAAATTATTACTTTCGAAAATGTATGGAACTTATAACTATAAAAATATTACTTGGGAAAAGGCATCAAACTTAGAGTTTGGAAAAGCATAATAAAAATAATACGAAAATTATATTATTTAGAAAATACCTAAGTAGAACTATAAAAATAATAACAGTTTGTAAACAAATATTTATAGTAGAGCTCTAAATGTTACCATTCCAATGGGACCATTAGAAAATCATATTTATTCTTTAAACAGAATTGGTATGCCTATAAAATGACGTTTGAAACCAATAATGAAATAAGACCAAGCAATATTTTGACTACTGATAATATATATATATACAGAGGTAGGTAAAATAATTGTAATATAAAAAAAAATATTTAAGTTTCATGTATTTACTTTAGACTTTAACAAGTAACACTTTAAAGAGAAGATAAACACACAACTCTTCATGGTTTCAAAATACAACAATAGGTAAGATTACCTTTTGCAAATGTTTGTCCAATAAAGCTGTACCGCTTACTTTAAATTTCGTATATCAGTTGGTATTGTCAGAGTGTCAACCAGACAGCGTTGCGCCGTCTCCGATTCCGAATCACCTACCACAGGCAGGAAACCAGTTGGCAACAAGCATTTTTACTATATACTTTATTAATTATTGTAGATTATTTTTATCCGTTTTACACACGCCCATTTCCAATGATTTAGAGGTAAGCTAGAAAGCGTATAACCATAAACATCAGGGTTCGTTACCCACGGTGGGATGAGCATAGGTAGTCAATTGTTTGGCTTTGTGCACAACACAAACCGTCCAATAATATCCTCAAGGACCCCATTGTGCTTCCATGCTTCCACACTCTTTCTTCCAGTTGGCCAGAGTGTGTGTCTCATTGAAATAGTAATACACTAAAAGGTACTCCAAACTGTTGCTTTCACTTATCATCTCGAGATATTATAGATTAAAATATTAAGCGATAAGCCTGATTTAAACGAAAAAAGTACTTTATTTATGTTGTTTTCAAAACACTTTACGTAGATTTAGTAAAAAAAAATATTTGTCACTTAGATTAAATATATATTTCAGTTATCAGTATGATGTCACAAAAGTACGAGAGCGGACATTCCTTAACATACGAAAATCCTATGTTCCAGATGTTTCCAGTACCACAAATGAGAAGTTATTAATTAGGTTATTCCTTGTGATGTCAGATAAATAGTTCCTAATCCTTATATATAAATATGTGTCCATGTTAAGAAAAACCACTGAACGGTTAATTTGATTTATTACACTAGGAAGTGTTGAAAATAATGAAAGCAGTTGATTTCAAAAGGGCTACAGATTTTAATTCAGTAAACACGTGCACCTTTTATTTACAGTTGTGGAAGTACAAGTCTTTCCACTGTTGACAAGTCAAATATATTTTCACGTCCATTGTCATGTTTTATCTACAGTAACAAATATTGTATTTATAAAGTATATTTAGAGCTTATATTTTGACGATGGGCTTTTCATCAGTAAGAAATTCTGGAATCTTCAAGTAACGTAAACTCCCACTTTCGGTGTGAGGATTAATCTCTCAGCCTCTAAGGCCCAGGGGTCGCAAAGCCTTGGCAGGGGAGTTGCAAAGCCTCGGCAGGGAGTCGCGTAGCCTTGTTAGAAGTAGCTTGGGATAACATTAATTTTATTTCATCAATTACATTTTCAAGTCGCGAGTGCCAAAGGTTGGGAACCCTTAGAGTCTAAGCTGATGGATTTTCTGCCCAGTGAACGTAGCTTACGAACATCCCACAACAGACGAATGAACCAGTTTGAGCTAATTTAAGGGAAATAAAGTGGCTTGAGTGTCGCTAAGAATAGACAAGGACTCGTGGGAAATATATTAAGACAAACGAAACCAAACCAGTTTTATGTATTACATAAAAAAAGTGTCCCTCTGTGGTTAAGTATTAAGAACTGACACATACATCAGAGGCAAAACTAAGGTGACAGTTTTATGATGAAAATTTATTTGTTGTTTTTTTTTATCAGAATACTCATCCCCCTCCCCTCACCCCCTGAACGTTAAACATTCACTGCAATAAATTTCAAACACCTTGTCATTGTTTTCACCAATGTGTAAATTGAGTTATGTGAAGCTGGGTCGTTTGGACAATAATAGTGAACCAAACAACCATTCAAACAAGAAAGTGTCTGAAATTTTGGAATACTTTCGTTTTACGAGCTTCATTTAGGATAAATTAAATCACCTAAATTATTTAAGTAGAATAAAAAAATCCAGTTTTTTCTTTGGAAAAAGACCACCTTCATACTCTGTGATGCAAGCCACACCCCTAACTGATGTATTCAGATCTTGACAGAAAACATTCTTCGTAATGATTCATCATTTCCTTTAATGTTTACATACGACAAGAACATCAAGAAATATCACAAGTGACCAAACTAGTTCATTATAAATAATATATCATTTTACCATCACGGTTTGAAATCCTTTTGTTTCTTTCGGACTTCATTACTGACAAAATTACATCCTTTTGGTAATCAGTCATTTTATTAATAAGTTTTAAAAACAAAAACTGTAGAACTAAGAAATATTAATATGTGTGTGTGTGTGTGTTTTCTTATAGCAAAACCACATCGGGCTGAGACCACCGAGGAAATCAAACCCCTGATTTTAGAACAATTAAGGTACACAGATCGATCCTGTTTTCCACTTTTAGGATCACAACATTTAGACCTTCGTGGAAACTATATTTGTTCTGTAGCATTTATAAAAAACAAACTTGTACTGATGAAGTTGTGGTTATCAAAACTTCTTTTAAAGGTTGTGTTTATTTTCCAAAACTTTCATGCGTGTAGATTAGCGCAAGATTTGTATAGCTTTTCTTTCCCTAAAAACACCCGTTACTTGGAATTCAGATACAGATGTTATTAATTTTTAACTACTTACCATCGGGAAGGTAACCAATCAGCAGCACCCGCCGCTGAAAGGGTATTGTCCAGCTTGGAATCGAATAAGGCGATTGACTGTCACTCTTATAGTGCTTATTTCTTGAATTTCGCGTAAAGGTACTTGAGAGCTATTTCCACAAACCGTTCCTAATTTAGCATTAAGAGACTAGAAGGTAGCTAATTTACATCACCCACTGCCAATACTTAGGGTCTTGGGCTTTATTAAACAAACAGTGGGATTGACCGTGAATAAGGCTCCCTACGACTAATAGGGCGAAATTGTTCGGTGATTAGAATTTAATTTGGACCTGCCACTAAATCAAGCGTTGTAACCAGCACGTCATGCCAGACTTCTCTCTTGGTAATATTGCCCTACCAAGATATAACAGTATTGGAACAATATTTTCATTATCAGACTATTGTGAATTATAACTAGTTTAAGAAAACAAAGCTGATATTCTTATGCATACAAAAAATATAGAAAATGTTACGTAATAGGAGACGGGAAATAAATAAGGGAAGATAACTCCTCAAGAATACGCTTTAAAACTACATTAGGATGTAAATTGGTGTATGTCGTTAAAAACAAATCTACAGAATGGGCCATCTGTGCTGCACCACCACGGACATCGAAACCGTTTTTGGGTGTTTTTTGTTGCGTTACAGGCTTTCAGACTTGCCACCAAGCCACTGGGGCGCTGCAAGATGGCTATACAATTTAATGATTGTTTGTTTGTTTTTGAATTTCGTGCAAAGTTACACGAGGGCTATCTGCGCTAGCCGTCCCTAACTTAGTAGTGTAAGACAAGATGGAAGGCAGCTAGTCATCACCAGCCATACTTTCCACGAAGACAACAAGGAGATTCTTACCACAACTATTTATCTTCCCAAGGAGTAAAATGAAACTACCAGAAGTCATCGCTGCATTGTAAAATCCAGGAAATAATTTTAGTAATAAATAGTGCAACAAACTCTCTTCAATAATTATATTAAAACGATTTAACGGTGTGAACTGAATAAAAACGTTTTAAAAGAATAAACCGATATTTTATCTGATGTCCATGTGCACAAAAATTATAATAAATCTTAAGTTATGATTTGGTTTGTTTTGAATTTCACGCAAAGCTACCCGAGGGCTATCTGCACCAGCCTTCCATAATTATCAGTGTAAGACTAAAGAAAGGCAGCTGGTCATCACCACCCACCGCCACCTCTTGAGCTACTCTCTTATCAAAGAATAGTGTTATTGATCATCACATTATACCGCCCCTACGCCTGAAATGGCAAGCCTATTTGGTGTGACGGGGATTCGAACCCGCGACCCTCTGATTAAGAGTCAAGTGCCTTAACCACCTGGCCATGCCGAGCCCTTTAAGTTATGATAACATTGAGAAAAATAAGTTTTAACAATACAGTTGGCCAACACACTGCTGGCCAAGATCTTATGGCCAATGGACATAAAGAAAAAATGTGCATTTTGTATTGTTAGACTCAACCACTTACTTATTCGAGTAGAGCTTTGAAAGATAAAAATAAGAAAAGGGAAAATAAAAATAAAAAAACATTTTCAGAATTTAATAGGGAAAACGTGAACACTATGAAATTAGCCTAAATACTAGCTGGTCAAAAGTTTAATATCATACCAAAAAGAAGTCCTAAACAGGGTAAAAAATGACCAACAAGAGGTCTCAGTAGTGAGTTGCACAGCCGTCATTGCGAATAACTTCAAACATTCGCTTTGGCATGGTCGATATAAGCGTTTGTAGAAGGCTGTCTGGAATGTTATTCCATATGGTGAAGATGGCTTCACGAAGATCATGCACTGTTTAGAATTGACGTACATTTCTATAGACTTCCCTTGCTATCCACCCCCAGACATTTTCAATGAGGTTCAGTTCGGGCGAACACGCTGGATGATACAAAAAAAATCACGTTATTGGCCATGAAAAAGTTCTTTGTCCTGCGGGCATTGTGGATTGCAGCGTTGTCCTGCTGAAAGATTCAGTCATTTCCACACAAGCGAGGGCCTTCAGTCAATAAGGATGCTCTCTCCAAAATGCTGATGTAGCCAGCTACTGTTTGACGCCCCTGTATAACTTGAAGCTCCATTTTTCCATGCAAGGAGAGAGCACCCAGATCATGATGGAACCTCCTCCACTGTGTCGTGTAGAAAAGGTCTCCGGTGGAATACCCCTATCGTGCCAGTAACGTTGGAAGCCATCTGGACCATACAGGTTAATTGTTTTCTCATCAGAGAACAAAACTTTCTGCAACTTTTCTACGTCCCATGTTTGGTTCTTCTCAGCAAAGTTTAACCAAACTGTTTCATGGTATGGAAGGAGGTGTGGCCTTTGAAGACGTTTGCGGTTTTTAAAGTCTTTCTCTCGTAGATGCCGTCTTATTGTTCTCGACCTGCATTCTGCGCCCGTAAGGGCTTAATCTGGTTTGACGATCGACTTGTGTCTTGCCGGACAACCCGCCGAATCCTCCTGCTCAATGCCGGCGAAATTTTCTTGGGCTGACCACTTGAAATTCTCGTTCCGTATTTCTCAGGGTCTTTTAAGAAATTTGCAACAGCAGTTTTACTACGCCCAATCTCACCAGCGATGGCACGTTGAAAGAGACCTTGCTTTTGCAGCTCGACAATTCTGTCATGTTCAAACTCTGTCAGCTTCTTAGCCTTTGCCATGTTTTTACCCAATGTAACACAGGATATGTCAGTGGGAGATGTTGACAACGCTAATGCTTGAACATAAATGACTAAATTTCATTACGTGTTTACCGATTAACGCTTCGTTTCAGTATGGTCTTAAATTTTTGACCAGCTAGTATTTAGGCTAATTTCATAATGTTCACATTTGCTCTATTAAATGTAATTTTTTTATTTTTATCTTCCCTTTTCTTATTTTCATATTTCTAAACTCTTCTCAAATAAGTTGTTGAGTCTAACGACGCAAAATGCATATTTTTTCTTTATGTTCATTGGCCTTAAGATTTTGGCCAGCAGTGTATCAGTTGAGAAACTGTGTGTGATTACAACTATCAACTTCTTTGGATTATAAGTAAACTGTTGAGATGGTGACTTTGAAATATCTAAATATTATTTTATCGACAAAACGTAATAGCACCATATTTATTCAGTATTAAAGTAGTCTCAATGCCCATTAATTCCATAGTTAAGATTGTACAAATACTCAAGTCTACAAACCTTACTAGAAAAACTTTAATAATTTACAATATTGTAAAAAATGTCAGTATTTGCAGTTTTCGCATGTGCAGGGTAACAATTTAAATTTCATGACTTGAAACCACAGGAACTAAATATGAAAGCTTCCATGATGAATTCACGTGGTTCAAGCCTAACAAGATGGCACTCACCAAATAAACACATCATATGTGTTAGTATTACACATCACATATCAACAAGCACTTATTTGCAAGGTGTTACACATGTTACGAACTAATTTAGTATGTCTATCGTATACTAGCTGGTTTTGTGAGCCTTGGTGTTACCCGAAAGGCCTCCTCGGCACTAGATATAGTGTGGTTAACATCATTGCATTCTTCTTTACTTTCACTCACAAGTTCTTGTAATTAGGAAGGGTTTGAAAGGTTGTCAAACGTTTACTCCAGGTAGGCCTTTTTTAACAGCTCAGAAGACATGTTATCTTCTCTACAATCATGACTGAATGGTAATTTCTGATTTACTATAACAAGATGAATAACTGCAGTCATATTCTGGAGAAGTGTTTAGCGATACGTCATATTCTGGAGAAGTGTTTAGCGATACGTCATTTTGTCGTTTCTCCAGTCGTTAATTTTACTTTCCTACTTACTTTTCTTGATCCATTTGAGCAAGGTAACTTCAGAATGTGTGAAACTTACCAGTTACCTGAACCACACGGTAGTGGTTCTTTGTCCACTGATGTACTTAAGGTTGTCACTCTGTCAGGAAGGCTGTTGGATGTTGAGGAGATTCATGGTGACTTGTGTTTTCGCATTAAGTATGGTGATTATCTTTCGATATGATATATTCTTTGGAATGTCTTCCTAATATATACCAAACTCTGTAAACATACAGAAACAAAGTTATGGAAAAAAAATACCGTGAATTTTATTCAAAACTCACTGAACCAACACACAAACCGCCAAGTTTCAGGATCGTGTAATTCCTAAATCTGGAAGATTGTTTTACTAAAACACAACCCAAGACTCATAGAAACTGTAACGTATCAAAGGAAAAATACAAAAGAAAAAACACAAAACCTAAAAATTATTGTGACCAATTCGAAACCATTACTATATTATTTATAATTTATGTGTAACAAATATCATACAACATCCAGAAAGTGACGATTCACATAGATATTAATATCATGCGAATAAAAATAACCAAACATAAAAAGTTATTCATTACCACTTATATTGTCTTCCGTTAGGGCTATGTACTTCAGGATCAAGAATGTAAATTGCGCTCAGAACTGTACATGCTATCTGTGTAAGCCGTCCCTAATTTTTAACTGATGTACCAGAGGGAGGGCAGCTAGTCATCACAACCCACTGACAACCCTTGGGCTACTCCTTTATCAATGAATAATGGGATTGACTGAGCTTTATAACGTTCCCACGGCTAAAGAGCGAGCATATTTGAGGGGACAGAGAATTGGACTTAAGCTACTGTAACCGAATGGTGAGACCTATCCGTCACTCACTATTCCAATTGTTTTGTTTTCGGAAATGGACCACGAGTCATGAATCACTGGATTTACAGTTCGAAAATGTTACAAACAAGGCTACACCGGGCACACTCCTCATAAGAAAGCTATCGATAACATATTCAAGTGGCCTGGCATGACCAAGCGTGTTAAGGCATGCGACTTGTAATCTGAGGGGCGCGGGTTCGCGCCCGCGTCGCGCTAAACATGCTCGCCCTCCCAGCCGTGGGGGCGTATAACGTTACGGTCAATCCCACTATTCGTTGTTAAAATAGTAGCCCAGGAGTTGGCGGTGGGTGGTGATGACTAGCTGTCTTCCCTCTAGCCTTACACTGCTAAATTACGGACGGCTAGCACAGATAGCCCTCGAGTAGCTTTGTGCGAAATTCCAAAACAAACAAATAAACATATTCAAGTACATGCATAAGTATATCCTACAACCAGTAATTTCAATCAGATTATGAAATAAATCTAGCCAGTGACAACGACAAACAGGGGGGATAACTGCTGTGTTCACTGAAGGGAATCAAACCTCCGAGTTTAGTATTGTAAATCCAAAGACTCGTCGCTGTCTCCCCGAAATACCCGAAAAAACAAAGAGATTCATAATGAATGCAAATTAAATGTTGGAAAAGGAATTTAACACGTCATATCTCCCTTGAAGCCAAACAACACATAACAACTCAGTGATCTATGATCATGTTGTAATACTTCGCAACTTATGACTAATATCTTTCTTTATCCATTCTATGAGCTGTTGCAAGTTCTGACCATTGTCCCTTTCTACGCCTTCCATAATATTTTGAAAGTTTTGACCATTGTAAGTAGTCGGCAGTCAATGAGCAATCCTGCCATAACATATTGAAACTTTTCGGCTACTTTGCTAACGAATAATGGAATTGAGCGACACGTTATAACGCTCACAAGGCTGTAAGAACGAGCATGTTCATTGACGTGGATTTTAATCCACGACTTACACATTGCGAGTCGAGAGTTCTAATCATCAAGCCAAGTCTGTGCTGTTCTTACCGCGAGTATCGAAAGTGTAGTTTTAGTGTTACAACCTTTCCACTGGGCCACGAGGGCCTTTAACGGAAATATGTGAAAATTACATTTCATTAGTATGTATATACAGATGCAATGTTCTACATCAGGAGTTTCCAGCTTAAGAGTGCTCGAAAGCCACAACTATATTCACGAGACTAGTGACGGGCGGCATTATATTTTTGTCAAATTAGGAATTGTTGGTGTGTTACGTAATGCAAAATAAAGAGTAAGTAGATCCATCGTGGGATTAATTTATGTCCTTTTAACATAAGTTACGATTATGGAAGGAGTTAATCTGAATGTGACTTACTTTATGTCACATGATATGTGGACGGGCATATTTGTGAAAAAAGATGTATTTCACTTTGAAAATAAAAGGAAAATGTAATTTAGACATGTTAAATCATGTAATAAATAAATTTAATGAAAAAATGCTGCATATAAAAGAAACTAGAATAACAAACAATCTATGATATTTAACGTAGTAAGAACATAAAATTTTGAATGTGAACTTTGAGGTTCGCTCAGTAGCACTGACCAAATCGGGTATGTTGACATGGAGTTCTGTCGTTGCTAGTCTCAGGAGGTGAAGCAGAGAAGAATCCGTGAGGCGACTTCTGTTGTGGTTTTAAATGAATTTCATCGTAGAGTGCACACTTTCACATATGTATGTGCTACCAAACATTGATGTCCAAAAGCAGATTTGGAAATCGATTTTTTTTAAAGTAGTTTAAAGAAATCTGGTCCTTCTTCTTGTCTTATTTGCAAAAATGGATCAGCTTGGAAATCACATAATTCAAGTTGTACGTCAGCTTGTTGACATTTAACGTGTCAACACAAAGAGGATTATTGAACAGCTCTATCCTGCATTTTAGTATTACAAATTCTTCGAATCTTGCGTTAAACTCATCTACGATATCTTTAACATTTACACAAAGTTCTGAAAAACCAAGCGCCTTTGAACTGTTCTCTTAATTGCTGATAACTTGGAAAGTGGGCCAAGTTGTTGTTTTCTAAACAAACTTTGAAAATTCTTAACTTATTTCGAAACTCATTTTTGTTTCCCATTAAATTCGAAACCATCTGGTTCCGCACCTGGGGCTACAGGTTGTGATCATTAAGGTGAGTGGTGATGTCCGTGAGAAAAGCCAGTTGTTTCAGACTATCCTTAATTTTGAGCTCTTCTTCCAATTGTATTGTATCCGACGAAACAAACTGATCGAAGAATGCAGAGATTTCTTTCCTTATTCCAAAGAATCGTTTAAGACACTTTCCGGCACTGTGCCACGTTCCTTGGTTGTAAAGAGCCACATCCCCATATTCTGCCTTCATATCCTCCAAAAACTGCTGCCCCCGGCTAGTACAGCGGTATGTCTCCGGATTTACAACGCTAAAATCAGGCGTTTGATTCCATCGGTGGGCTTAAACAAATAAACACACACACAAAATTTATTTCGACGGCGCTGTGGCTTAGTTGGATAAAGCGCCTATCTAGTAAACAGGAGATCGCGAGTTCGATTTTAAAACAGTTTATTAAATTAACTTCATTTATGGTTCGGCATTGTTGTTTTGATTTTGCAATTAATATATATGAATAAGTAATAATGAGTAATTTATTTATTAATTATTTTTATATTTCGTGAGGACTTAAATAGCCGCCCGGCATGGCCAAGCGTGTTAAGGCGTTCGACTCATAACCCGAGGGTCGCGGGTTCGAATCCCCGTCACACCAAACATGCTCGCTCTTTCAGCCGTGGGGGTGTATAATGTGACGGTCAATCCCACTATTCGTTGGTAAAAGAGTAGCCCAAGAGTTGGCGGTGGGTGGTGATGACTAGCTGCCTTCCCTCTAGTCTTACACTGCTAAATTAGGGACGGCTAGCACAGATATCCCTCGAGTAGCTTTGCGCGAAATTCAAAAACTGCTTCAGCTGCCGATGTAAAAGAGCTTTGTTTTGTCATGTTAAAACTTCGTTTTGTTTCACTGATTTCCCACACAAAGCTCCTTGATGAATAACACAATGAAATGTTGCACAAGTTACTTCATTTTCCCTAAGAAAACCAACAAAACCTAATTTTTTTCCAGTCACCGCAGGCGCGCCATCTGTCATTATTGCTGAACATTTATTGAAACCTCCAATTTTATCAACTGAATGTTTCACTGTCTCGATGCTATCCTTTCCTTTTGTGAACCCATGAAGAGCACATAATTCAATAATTCATCTTTCGTTGAAAAATCTTCACGAATAATGAGTAAAAATATTAATAGAAGACTTACATCTGCTTGATCAGTACTTTCGTCAAGACAAACCGAGAAATAAGAGCTTTTCCAACCAATCCAACAAGTTAGTTTTCTAATTGTTCACCCATATCAGTGACATTTCTGGGTATGGTCTGGTGGTGAAGCGGCACTGATTCAAAGTTCTCAGTAATTGTGGCATCCCTAAATGCCTCTGCCATTTCAACAACACATTTCTTCACTAAACTGTCACCAATAAAACGTTTCTTTGCTCTTGCAAGTTCAAGAGAAACGATGTGCAAAGCATTCAAATCAGATGTCTGGCTTTCTGACAACTTGCTAAACATACTCGTTTGTTGTTTTAATTTCTTGCTGAAATCTGCAATTTGAACTTTTCGAGTTTCTCTTTCATATTTTTTTACACTGTTATTCGTGCATCGTTGAATAATGCCTGTTCACATTAAATCATTTGGTCACCGATATAATTTACATACAAACCAAACGCTGCAACTTGCCGTTATTGTTTGTAATTAAATAATCAACTTCCCAACATTCTTGGTACACTCTGTTTACACTGTCAATCTTACGTTTCTTAAACATTTTGCTCATGTTTATATTCACCACGGAACTGAACAGTGATAATTTACAACACCTCAACCTTCGCAACAACAAACAGACAGACTGGCAACAGCCACCAGCAGGGCAAGTTCATTTTATCTAGCAGAGGGAATGATGGTATAATACGTCAAGGTGAATGTGATATAATTTAGAAGCTATTACTATCAGGTTATTACTGTAAAATTATAGAGACATAAGTAATAAACATATAGGTGCACACAAAATAAATTTTAAAATTTCATTACTGAATGTTAGTTGGACTTTTACATATTTTACCTCGCAAGTCAGAATTTTCATTTCTTCACCATGAAAAAATATTATAAAAGCAGGTTATTTTTCAATAGACCTTCGCGGGCCACACAAAACCATGCTGCGGGCTGTCTATTGGAAATTCCTGTTCCAGACGGTGAATGTCAGTTCGCACACCCTTTTGTTCACATATTAAAAAATGAATATCGGTCAACTTGCAACAACAACGAAAAAAGTAAAACGGGTGTAGCACAATAATAAAACGAATAGAAACGATTCTCATCATCTTACGAACGTTTGGAAACATTCGTATCCAAGCAACATGAGCCCAGCGTAATTCGTTTGGCATTTAATTCTGCTAATATTTCAATGGCTTTTCTTCAGAATACACAAGTCAGAGTAGTTACATCTTGGTACTTTCGAAACCAGACATGGTTTCGCCATTCATGTTTCAAAAGTATACGCAATGAACATGTAAACAGACGGCAGAAATTGAATAATTAACTAGAACAAATAGTTCTACTTTTGCTTACTAGATGACAGCACTTACTCAAGAAATACTCTGGTACTGAGAATTATAACCTTTTTTTAGAGAAGGTATTAGTGGAATATTTCGTTGTTTGTCTGAACCTTAAAATAAGTAACCAATGTTGTCCGTTTCTCCTTCTTGCTCTTTCACAAGGAAAAATTCAGCTAGAGGTAACATCGGTCATTTCCCTAATATCAGGTTTAATTATTGAAATTTACATTATAATTGGTAACGTAGCTTGATAAATATATATATATTTAATTAATGGAACTCAGGTAATTAATTTAACAAATCTGTCCCTGGGATTCTATTAAGACAAAAGAACTTCCTGCTCTGTATCCGTTACATCTTCACAATTGAAGACACGATTACAGGGAGCTCACATTCTGATTAAGAGCTGGTTTTCTTAGCTTATTGACAAGATATTGATATTTACAAGATGGAATGAAGAAAGATTCGTAAGAAACCGGAGACAAGCACAACATCACATTCATTTATTCAGTGGTTGGTAATACTACTGGTGTGGTAGATTTTAGCAGTTAGACTGCAGAATTATGGATATAACATGCAATATTCCAGTTCAGATTTTGCTCTGTGGTACTAAGAATATATTTTTACATGTTCCCTCTCTTACCATATATATATATATGTGTGTGTGTGTGTACACTTAAGTTCCATCACACTTTTTTCATTTTTAAGCTTGTTTGCTTAGAGATCATCAAATCACCTTTCATACACTCTTTCGTTGATATCATAATTCCAAATTAGTATGTACATTGGTTTATAAGAAGTGATCAAGTTTTCTTCGAAAGTTATTGTTCATGAATGACCTACAATTAACCTTCCTAAAAATCAGAACTTACTAAAAATATCAGTATTTAAGATTACATTATACACGGAAAATAATCTATCTGTCACTCTGTATCTCATAAACAATAAGTGATGGAAAACAAAAATTCAAGAGTTCATTAGAAGAAAATTATTAATTTTCTTTCTATTTCTAAAATTTAACATCAACCCGTCAGTATTTGAATGTGCTGAACGGTTAATCTAAGATGAGACTTAGAAACAATTTTTTTTCACTTTTTGTGAAAGAATTTTATGAAGAAACGGGGCTCCCTCTGTTGACTGACTAAAAGAAATATTTCCGAGACAGGAGTAGCAGCATCAAGTAACATACAGAAAGGAATATATTTGAGTATATATTTGTTACTGTTCGATTTATATTTTTTTTCATGTAAGTATAATATACGTATATGATTTTATTATACTATGTTTAATAAATTTAATTTCTCCTTTGACACTTTTTTATAGATGACAACTGTTAAAAAGCGCTCAGTAAAATGACAAGTAATGGTGGCATCCATCAGAAAAACTCCCAACAGCTAAGCACTCCAATGCGCTAAATGGACATATTGTAACGAAAACCAAAGATTTTTGCTAATAACATATTGTATTTAGTCTCGTTTGCTTAAAACAATGTAATTTTTCGTTATGAAAATAACACATGGAATGACAAAGATGGCTGAAAAAGGCTCAAAATATAATCACATTCAATGTGTTTTGATCCATGGAATTAGGTTCTCTGTACCTTCTGTATTTATTCATCAGTAATTTTATACAAATTACTGTTGAATTCTTTCAATTGGTATCTGCTAGTTTGGAAATATTCACCCACTAGTTTCTTAACTCTAATTTCAACTTGTCTTTCTTTTCACAAAACCAATATCTAAATCTTTCATTCTATATGAAATCTGTTAGTTAAAAATGGAATTAAATAAATTTGGTGTTTTTTGCTAGAGATATACAAGTAAAGCTACACATTGGTTATTAATACTAGCTGTCTTTAATTAGAAACTGACAGGCTGAACAGTGAGCAGTTAGTGAAAAGTAGCCAACTCTTGGGCTATTCTAACTACATAATGCGATTTGGCTATTGCTCTTATAATACACCCAAATTTGCTAAAATGTAGAGTATAATCTAGTGTAGTAACAATATAGTAATTGAAACCCTTATATTCTCAACCTGGCATGCTAGTTACTAGGAGAAACAATTTGGAAATATTTCTTGATGTCAAGAAACCCACTTGAAATACAAATGCATCTCAGAACTGCGGTATGGGTATTAACGTTTTTGTTTTGTTTTGAATTTCACACAAAGCTGTACTTGGGCTATTTGTGCTAGCCATTCCTAACTTAGCAACATAAGACTAGAGGGAAGGCAGCTAGTCATCACCATCAACTGCCAATTCTTTTACCAACGAAGTGGGATTGACCGTCACATTATAATGCCCCCATGGCTGAAAGGGCAAGGATGTTTGGTGCGACCTGTATTCGAATCCACGATCCTCAGATTATGAGTCGAATGCCTTAACCCATCTCTGAATAAATGCTAATCTCTAAAGTTAAAGTCAGACACAAATGTATATTTTTTATTCCAAAACTGACAATTTATTTTCTGAAAGATGTTTGCAATACATGAATGTATTTACAAAATGTACGTGAAACTTCATTGAATGGTAGTTTGAAATAATTTGACGCACAATATAGTATCTTCTAAACTGTTAGACCATCCCACACATTTTTACAGTTTTATTTCACCACCTTCTATCTCTTCTCCTGTTATCGTATCTACCCCAATCTTCTGAGTCTCTGTACCTTCTGCCATGTGGTTCACGACTTCTGTAATCATCTCTCATTCCTTCTCGTGGATTTCTTGAACCTGAATAGCTTCGCTCATGATGTCTGTAATGGTTTCTTTCACTTTCTCTCCACCTGTTCCTACCGTGATATCGATCTTGGTACCTGCAAATACAAGTCTACTTTTAGAAACAAGTACATGTACAAAAGTTACCTTCAGTAAATGGCTTGTGCTATATGGATGTGTACTTAATAATATCACACATACAAAAGTTACCTTCAGTAAACGGCTTGTGCTATATGGATATATATTTAATAATATCACATGTACAAAAGTTACCTTCAGTAAATGACTTCTGTTATACAAATATATATTTAATACCTTTTACACACACAAATATGTAAATAAACCCGATGAAGAAGGAAACTGAATACGTGGGTTCTTTTAGTATTCTTTAGTTTTAGAATACAGAAATGTTTTATTTTATTAGTATCATATTGTAGGATAAGAGCAACTTAGAATGTCTCTTGGAATGTAATCTAACAGCACTGCCAATAAACATACAACAAAACAAACTGTACCAGTCTTCAGAAGATATACCTCGCCATCAACTTCTAGAAATTCAAACTCTTTAAAATACACTGAAGAAAAAGCTAAAAAAATATCACCAATAAAATGCTTTTAGCTTTTAGTGTCTACAAAATGGCTCAAGGCAGGCTGTTTTATAATCAATAATGGAGATAAATGAGTGTTTTTTGTTTTCTTACTGCATTGCAAAAAATTCTTACAGCACCCCTTAAAGATTAATAAACATTTAGCAAGGATAGTATTACAATTAGCTTACATTGCATCCCTAAAAAAAAACAGTACAATTTATTCTGTCAAATACAAATATTGTTAGTAACAGATAAACTGTCATTATTGTGCTGCACTGCATTTGTTCGGTATTTATAAGTACTCTCAAACATGCTGTTTACACAGAAAAACCAAATTATGTAAAATGATTTTGTTTATTATAAAATATATGTTATGGTAGTAAGACTAGAAATATGGTAACATGTACCAATTTTATTAATGAAAGATAAATGTGAACACAGTTTGATGCATAAATATTGGAAAAACATGACACCAATGAAACCTGGCCTTCAATGTACACATAAAAACCATCCTTTTAACAGCCACAAAATTAGGTAATAGCAGTTTTTAATATGATGGTAAAAAGTTATATTAAAATGAAATTAAAAAAAAAATATTTATGTATACTTCTGTATGTCACTATATCCACCGCCTTCTTCATGTTCAAAAAGACTTAACATTCTTTCTTATACTCTCTTTACTTCCTTTACTGTAAACCTCCAATGTAATTCCTAATATTGAAATTCCTTGAAAATACATTTTATGATTATAAGACCTCTACAGGTACTTGTCTTATACAATCACACAAATAGCTTATCAATTATTAAAATTCTGTGATTGATTAATGTAACAAGATAAGGTCAACACAATCCACCAGGGGCAGTGCAATTATTATTGAGATATTATCAATGTTAATAAGTAGAATATGGCAGACTTGTCACATATGACTACAAGGCTGTTGTAATAGGCTTCAAATATCTATTTTATTTCTAAGCATAATATATTTTAGATGTTAAGGAAAATGTGCAGTATTTTAAAAATGAAAGAGGCTGGTTAATTATTATGAAAGCTAGTTTTAAAAGCACAACTTTTAGTTTATTTTAACAAAAAGAGTCAGAGTTTAATATGTTTGTCATATTAAATGCTCTTCAAACTTCATGGATTACATTATGTAACAAAATTTTTACTTTTTCTTGAACCTGGACAGAAAGTGTTATTTCCCAATTGCTTATGCCTACAGTAAATGGAGAAGACCTATTTGTCTCTTCAAACTTTGCTTTTGTGACCTGGGAGCATATAACAAAAAATATGATGGGAAACTATATTTGGAGGCTGATACATCAAAGTGACTTACATTACAGTTGCAAATCTCCAAAAAGTACTCACTTCTAAACAATTTTGTTCAACTCCAGTATAAATACATGTAAATCTTGATTCATGTTGTTTTATTCAGACGTCATGTAAGTTTGCCCATTTTTACATAGAAAATAGGTTAATTTCTAAGTTTCATTATGTAGGTCACAAAAGCAAAGTTTGATGGGAATAATGGCCATTTTCTGTACTTTTACAACATAAACAATTAAGAAATAACACATACTATCCATGAACAACATGTGTTACATAGTGTTACCAGCTAAATCAGGATTCACTCACCTGCTAAATAACTTTCCTTATCAAGACAGAACTACAAGTGATACTGAATGCAATTTTTGTACTTCACACAAATTCTTCATTTTATTTAAAATGTTTCAAATTTACAGTGAACTTCTAACACATAACACCAACATTCCGTTAACTTCTAACACATAACACCAACATTCCCATTTCCATTTTTTTTTTATAAAGACATTTTTAGTTCTCTTTCATTTAATATGATGGGCATCTTCATGTACAACATTTTAGAATTATGTTTCTTTTTTAAATTAAACTGTGCACAGAAATATATTAAATGTAGTTAAAACATGTAGGAAGCTTAAAATACAGTTAATGTTTACTGAGTTTCTAGCTACAAATTTTCACAAGACTACACTATTAAAACTACTGAATGTTTGTTAATGAAACAGTACTCAGTGTTAGTTATTACACATCAAAAGGTTGCTAAGCATACCATTCTAAGATTTGTTCTGGATGCTACTGTTGTAACTAAATCTTATAAATATTTACCGATATAATATGGGATGCTGCATGACTTATCAAAATTTTTTATTAAGTGAAATGATATGCTACAGTCTATCTTGGCTGTGCCAGCCACAGGTGCTAAAAGACCTGGTTATTTAGCATTATAAGACATTGTTTCTCACACAATTGCATGACAGAAACATAATTTTATATTTTTCCCTCCTCAAGCAATTTTCAAGAAAAGAAGGAAAAAGGGTATTATATATATAGTTAATAATTTGAATAATTTGTTCTATTTATACAAAATATAGCTTCCATGTTCTCAAAATTAAAAAAATTAAGATAAATATTAGATTTTATGGCCATTTAAATATATATTTAAACTTGCACTGACATTTGAGTTATCTGTTACAGTGGGTGCTGGCATTCACAGTAAACCTACAAAGTAAAATAATATCACACATGGCAGTGTGAAGCAAGAGAAAATGGAAAGGAAGGGGGCCTTGGTATCAAGCAGATCAAGGCTAAAGTAGTCAGAGATGTGCCAATGAAAGGGACCAAGAAGGATAGTAACATGGAAATCTGAGGCCCACAAAGAGATACAAAGAAAAAAGGTAAGATCAAACCTGTTAAAAAACAAAACAAAAACAACACCAGACAGAACTGAAGCATGAGGAATACATAACCATCAGATGGAGAGTGGAGTTCAGAAGGGTAGCAAGGTATCCAAGAGGGATGTTTCCAATCTAGAGTAATCCTCATGGAAGATACACAAGAGCATGCCAAAATGAAAAAGGGGTTCTAGAAAAAGATAGAAACTTCAATTTGGAAAGAACTTCTCATACAGGAAGTGAAAAAAAGGGTAAAACCTGGTGACCATATACACCATAATTTACAAGCAAAAAACCCAACAAAAACAGGCTGAACTAGTGACAAAGTAAAAACTGTTCAAAAAGAGGTAGTTTGCCAATAAGGTTAGAGCTCATAGCAAACAATGCAAATGGGCACAGAAGTGTGTAGCTAATGCCCTTGGAACAAGAGCAATCAGGTTGAGCAAGAAAATGCTAGGAGAAATAAGATCAGGTGCTCTGCCAGTAGCAGCAGGAAGACGAACAAGTTTGACAAAGAATATGAAGGTCAGGAACCTGCTCTTATGAAAAATGTAACTCAATCAGAGAGAGAAGCATTGAAGTAGGGAGACATCTGGTTTTAGAGGTGGTAAGTAAAGGTTATGGCATGGTCCAACCACTGTAATCAATCTTAGATGAGAGGCTCAAAAATAAGACAAAAGACCCCAAGAAAATAAAATCAGGGTCTCCAAGGTTCACAATAAAATATACATGAGGACATGCCCCAAAGGAAACAGTAGTTCTTGAGAAGCCTGAAACCTCAGTTGGAAAAGAACCTCTCATACTAGGAGGGAACAAAAAGAGTAATATCTAGTGGCCAAATGTGCTATAGACTGAAATTGGTTGGGACACAAGGAAACACCCAAAGTAGCCAATATTTAGGGAATGTGAGAATGGACTTAAAATTTGAGATAAGCCTTCCCTCATGTTACACACATAACTACTAAGCAACTACTGTAAAAGAGAAACATTTGACAATGAGTTAACAGTTATAATGCGAGCCATGGGTTAAAGACACATGACAAGCAAAAGCCCTCACAATACCAATTAAAACAAGAGGGGCTGAAGAAAAAAGTAAGGAAAAGGTAGAAACAAACAAACAAACAAAATGGCAGACAAAACAGAGAGGATGGGATGAGGGAGAAAACTAGGAAGATGCCTGACACACTGACCAGATCATAAGTAGGAAAAAGTAAAAAAGAGGAGTGGAGAAAGAGATTAAGTTACAGAAATAAAGAAACAGCTGTTAGCAGAAATTGAGACCAACAGCAGGAGAAGAAATAAGCACCCAGAGAATAATAAGTGTATGACAGTCACTGACAAGAGAAATAAGAAACAACTGCTGGTAGAGACAAGAAACAGGGGATAGTGTAGAATCAGGGATGGAAAGGTAAGAAGGAGACATATCTAGACAAGGAATAGAGGTAAATGGCAAAGTCAAACATGAAGGAAGAACAAATGTGGGAATGATGACAGAAGCAGTATAATATCAGTCCAGGCCACTGTGGGGAAAATAAAACGAAAAAGTATCTGGCCAAAAAAAACCGGGGGGGATTAACTAGTAATATTTTCACAGTAAAGAATTGGAACAGTAAAGAGGAATGTAATTTGATCCAACATGTCCCAACAGCAGTGGAATAAAATAATGAAAGATAACACAGAAGAAGCAACAGGTCAAATGCTAAAGAAAATGAGCACCTACAGAAATAGAAGAATTGCTTTAGGTGAAAGTTGGAAGAAGAAGGAATACAAAAGAGACAAAAAGGTGCCCAAATAAGAAGGTATACAGTGAAATAAAGGGTAAGAGGTTCAATCCCCAAGGTGGTCAGAAAGATACAACTGACAGGATATTGGGAAAAGAAAGAAGAACAATGACAAATACAGCCACAAGTAGTCACTGTCGTGGGGAGGAATTATGCATCTAGGTGTGGAAAAGAAGTTATATGATGAAGGAAACAACATAAATCCAAAGAGAAAGCAATGAGATAAAGCAAGATACACCTAATAATCGTAGGACATGAGATATAATACAAAATACAGGCAAAAGAAAAGAGCATAACTAAGAAAGAAATTCGGAAATCAATGGTAAAGTTAAGGGTAAAGACAAATTCAGTTAAGGTCATAGTGCAAGAGATAATTCTGAGTAAAGAGAAAGAAATTCACCTGAGAAGATGGCAGGAGGAAATCCATTAAATGTATGACAAACCACATCATATTGAAGATTGGCTACCATGACCCTGACACTTAAAATATCTCCAAAAGCCACACTTGAAACAAGGCATAAGTTTGAACAACATCCCACACTCATAACAAAGTCAGAGTTCTATTAACAATTCAAATCTCAATAAATGTAACACAGACAAGAGATTTAAACACATGTGGTGAATAATGTGCCAATAAAAAGAATGAAGATTCACAGATGCAAAAGCACACAGGGGAGTTTGTGAACATGGAGAAATGTTGTCCTCCAGTCAAAGGATGGCTTTTGTCAAATAATATCATCATCATAGGGTGGTGCATATGTATATAAAATCATGTTCAGTTAAGTGGGTGTTTACAAAAGGCTACTGTCAAAATGCACAATCACAAGGGGAAGATAGCTGATCTGCATGTGGAGGTATCACCTTGAAATTTAATATTTTTGAGTTCACCTGGTATTTCGTAACTTCTAAAGTTAATATTTACACCTCTAATTCTAAGAACTCTAAATTAGAAGTAAAGAAGGTGGTCACAATATGTCAGTCACACTGTACATGACATACCCAGTGCTGAAGACTGGTGAGGCCCTCCACCCAACACCATGCCTCCTGAAAACTGCTGGGATATGAAACACATTAGTGTTAAAATACTGCATGAACACTGAACTGTTTATGCATACTAGATTAAAAGGGAGAGATGCACCTTTTATCAGTTTTGTACGAGTCATTTTCAGTTCAGGATTACAGTATGTATTAACCCCTTTTTGCATTCAAAATTGTATGAATTTATGTCAATAAGTTTACAAATATTGCATATAATAATTTAAACTTTAATATTATATGAGTTATTCTCAATCTAAAATTTCATATTAAAGAGCACATAAATATAGATTTTAGCAAATCCCATGGTATGTTGAATACAGCATTGTTTAAAATTAGATGTTTGTGATGTCAAAATACTAAATCTAAATTTTGTACAAATTAAGAACTCAAATTACCAATATTAACAAGCTAGAATATAAAATAAGAACCTATCTTTTTATTTTGCTGACATATGGCTCACGTACTGAATCACACATCGTGGCCCATTCACCTCTTTCTGTTCTTGAAAATGGCCCCTTATATAAACTTACTTTAATGTATGAAATGTGAATAACTGATTGATAGCTTTTATTTTAACCTTTGAAAAGGCTACCACATTCTTTAAAACCTAGATTTCAAAAAGGTAGATTGTGTCTTTGGTCTGCTGAAAGTTCCATACTTTTTTTTAAATCTAAATACAGCTTAATTACTTAGTGTAATAAATTATAGTGGAATTCTATGGTATCAGTGTAGTTATTTATGATTTTTTGGTTATTCAACTGTACATATAAAACTTTTGTTTGATATCCTCTACATGCAAAATTTTAAAAGGCTTAGCAAACTATGTTCAGCCGCAACTGAGTTCAAATATCATAGCTATAAGAAACAGTTGTTTGCTTTACTCGTTTATTTACTGTTCTATATTTTATATAATAAGTTTAATAACTTATTTCTAAATAGTAATAATCTACATAAATATATAATAATTGAAATGTGACTGTATATTACAAAATAATTGTCCACTAAAACAGAAGACTAACTGTCAGTTTTATATTACTGGATACATAACATGACTGTAAGGCTAATGTAATAGAATACAAGTGTATATATATATACCAATATGAGACTTAAAGTACTTCGACTAAACATTTGTATTTTTGTGTTATAATATGTAGTCAATCTAGCATGAATAAAGCATAATTTATATTTATCTCCTTTTCTTTTATAATGATTACAAGATTGGTCAAGTGCCAGACCCCACACAGTTAGGGAAGAGAAAATAAAATCTTATTGAAAACAAACAACTCAAATGTATTTTGGAGGTTTTGAAGATTATGCTTATTTGAGATTTTGTGAGATGAAGAACTGCTTTTTTTAATAACATGAAATCACTTTGCACCCAGACTATTAATGAAACATACTCAATATTTTCATAAACAAATATTTAGTAAAAATTTCTTTACAAAATCTGATTTTTGCATTCAAAAAAACTTGTAATCTTTACTAAAAGACTTCTAAATTTTGTAAAGATACACATACTGTATCTAAAGTTATTGTGCAAGTATTTAATGTGTGCAAATGTGTAGAAGAATGTGCATATATTATAGCAAGCTTCTTGTGAAAGGGTTAATATTTTAGGACATCTACATATATTTTGTATACATAAGGTCAAGAACTCAACACTCAGCTGAATATTGAGATTTTACCTACAATCACAATAAACCATCTTTTTTTACATCATGGCTTTTGTTACAACACAAAAGTCCTTTGTAAGTAAAGTGTGAATACTTTTACAATATATAAACAAATGGCATCCATCAGAGACTTATATGAAACGTGCTCCTCTGAAGTTGTAGTGGGAAAGTCCTATAAGGTAAAAAATTCTATGTTATGTTATGTTACGCACGTCTGCTAAAATATTATATCAAGTGTATGAATATCAGTTTTGAGGCTTTTAATTACATTCTAAATAAAATATGGAAAAATACAATGTGGACAACTAATCGCTACATATCTTTTTCAGACATGGCAATCATCATGGATATAAAGGTGAATGGAATTAATAAAATTAGTCCCCAAGCACAAGTACAAAATTATGGTGAAGTAAGTGGTTTATTAAATAACATATGTATATTAATAGGTCATGATACTAACTAGTTGTCTTTTCTAGAAGAATATGCTAGCAAAATTGAATTTAAATTAGAACTTGTTTTATAATAATAAAATATTCAGTTGAAGGAACTTAAACTGTTGTAATGAAATACAGTAATATAAGTAATTCTTGGCTGTTTTACTTAATAGAAATGTAATAGTTTCAGTGTCAACATGTTTCACAAGTTAGTTCCTGGAAAGTTTGTAGTTTAGTATCTCATGTTGATGATGTTATAACATCAATCTGTTATTCAAATCAACAGGTTAAATAACATACTAAAGAAATATGTAAACAGAATTAGTATCAAAAATAACACCTATAATGAGAGCCCAACACACTCTACCATTGACAACAAGTTGTGTTACAGACAAAATTCCATGTGTTCCTAAATTTGCTAGAACCATACCTACCTACAAAAGTGATGATCCTGATTGGGTTCAAAATTATCAGACTACATGTATTCTGTCTGCACATGTTCGTATTGTCGAACATATTTTGTCTCAAACACACAAGATCCTCAGAAAGTTTTAATTTGGTTTTAGCAAACACTAGCTTATGAAAAAAGCATCTACTGGCAATCACTACAAAGATTACCGAGGCTTATGAACAAAGATCTGTTCTGCTTTGTGGCCTACAACTGAAAAGGCATTTGACAGTGTAAATCATTAAATATTGTTGCATAAATGTGCTCCTTATGGCATATGAAGAAATATGCATATTTTAAATATGTATTCAAATAACAGGCAATGTTAAGCCATAGTTAATGGAACACAATACAGTCTTGGCAGTCTTCACTGTAGAATTCCTGAAGGCTCAACTCTTGGCTCCCTCTTGTTTATTACTTATATGAAAGACTTACAGTATGTCCAACTGACAATTATTACATATATGAATGACTTACAGTATGTCCAACTGACAATTATTACTTATATGAAAGACTTACAATATGTCTAACTGACAATCATAACATATGAATGACTTACAGTATGTCTAATTGACAATCATAACTTATATGAATGACTTACAGTATGTCTAATTGACAATCATAACTTGTATAAATGACTTATAGTATGTCTAACTGACAATCATAACTTATATGAATGACTTATAGTATGTCCAATTGACAATCGTAACTTATATGAATGACTTATAGTATGTCTAATTGACAATCGTAACTTATATGAATGACTTATAGTATGTCCAATTGACAATCGTAACTTGTATGAATGACTTATAGTATGTCTAATTGACAATCATAACTTATATGAATGACTTACAGTATGTCCAATTGACAATCATAACTTATATGAATGACTTACAGTATGTCTAATTGACAATCATAACTTACATGAATGACTTATAGTATGTCTAATTGACAATCATAACTTATATGAATGACTTATAGTATGTCCAATTGACAATCGTAACTTATATGAATGACTTATAGTATGTCCAATTGACAATCGTAACTTATATGAATGACTTATAGTATGTCCAATTGACAATCATAACTTATATGAATGACTTACAGTATGTCTAATTGACAATCATAACTTATATGAATGACTTATAGTATGTCTAATTGACAATCATAACTTATATGAATGACTTATAGTATGTCCAATTGACAATCGTAACTTATATGAATGACTTATAGTATGTCCAATTGACAATCATAACTTATATGAATGACTTACAGTATGTCTAATTGACAATCATAACTTATATGAATGACTTATAGTATGTCTAATTGACAATCATAACTTATATGAATGACTTATAGTATGTCCAATTGACAATCATAACTTATATGAATGACTTACAGTATGTCTAATTGACAATCATAACTTATATGAATGACTTACAATATGTCTAACTGACAATCATAACTTATATGAATGACTTATAGTATGTCTAATTGACAATCATAACTTATATGAATGACTTATAGTATGTCCAATTGACAATCATAACTTATATGAATGACTTACAGTATGTCTAATTGACAATCATAACTTATATGAATGACTTACAATATGTCTAACTGACAATCATAACTTATATGAATGACTTACAGTATGTCTAATTGACAATCATAACTTATATGAATGACTTACAATATGTCTAACTGACAATCATAACTTATATGAATGACTTACAGTATGTCTAATTGACAATCATAACTTAAATGAATGACTTACAGTATGTCTAACTGACAATCGTAACTTATATGAATGACTTACAGTATGTCTAATTGACAATCATAACTTATATGAATGACTTACAGTATGTCCAATTGACAATCATAACTTATATGAATGACTTACAGTATGTCCAATTGACAATCGTAACTTATATGAATGACTTACAGTATGTCTAATTGACAATCGTAACTTATATGAATGACTTACAGTATGTCCAATTGACAATCATAACTTATATGAATGACTTACAGTATGTCTAATTGACAATCATAACTTATATGCCAATGGCACTACTCTTTTTAATGTGCCTTATCATTTTGCAGATTCTTTTAAAACTCGAAACAAGGTACTGAAATCTATTAAAGCTTGACTTATTGGCAACTACCTGGCTTTAAATATCAGAAAATCAAATTATGTGATTATATCTAGAGAACTGATAAATGAGAACTTGATGTCTAATGCTCATTCATTAAATATTTTTAGAGTGTTTATTCAAAGAAACCTCTAATGGGTTGAACAAATTTTAATGATTTCAAATAAACTTGCAAGAGCTATTTACATCATGAAACGATGCAAGATTTTTTTTCCTGTATGGGTTTATAAGATATATTTTCCATTATTTATATTCCAATGATTTATTCTTTAAGTGTCTTGGGGCACAAATATTAGTGCTTTGAGACCGATTTAGATATCACAAAAACAATTTTTGAGGCTTGTACTGGGTACATACTGTTCAACTGTCGCAAACAAATTCAAGGAATATGGTCTTTTCATTATTTATCAGGCTTGTACTTACCAAATCATCCGTAATGCTAAAGATATCAGTACTTTTAATTCTGAACTCAACTTGTTAATTTTTTCTACAGAAATCCATTACTCTTTACATCACCACAAAATTTTTCTGTCCAAGAAGTGCATTAGCTCTTAGTTCAAAGCACTTTTACTGCTTCGCTTCTGTTATTTTAAACTGAATGATCCCAAACATTTGGACTATCCATAGTTTCAGATTATTCAAATTAAAGAATTTGAGTTTTAAAATACTCTTCTATATGTGGATTAATGGCTATGTAAAAATCTGTGTGTGTATGCTTTTGCTTACTCATCCTACCCAGCTGTAAACCTTGTAAAATGAATGACAAATACTCCATAAGTTGTGTACTTGTCCAATTACAAAGATAATTTTACATTATTTTCAATAACAATCAATTATCAGCACTTCAGTCACAACTGAATGTAGAAATATTAGTATTATAAAGAACAAACATTTTGAAACAGATCTCAAAAGAGCTTCAACACTCGTATTCTCTCAATCAGCAATTTTGAATTTGTTGTCCACAGCTACTTTCAAGTGGTCTGTGGAAAGGAAGCGACTACATAATGTTTAGGCCCCACTGCAATAAGCCACAATAAAAAACACATTCTGGTGAGCCAAGAACAAAAATGTTCGAGAACCACTTTATTATAGTATTTCTCATTTTCTATATTAGATCAACTTTCTAATCTTTTCCACCTATTTTATAAACATTCAACTTACAGCAGTAATTATCATAATGTAACTTATAAACTATTCTCTAAAAATCTAAATATAGAATAATATTAATTCAGAAAAGAATTATTTCTAAAAACTGTTATGTTTATACTACCTTAAAGGGATAAAAGATTTATTAACTGAAAGACCCCCTTAAAAGTCCAGAAGTACTGTATTCTCTGTTGTTAAAGATGTTATTTTTTCCTCAAAATAAGTCTAAAAAATGTACCCTGCATCTTCCAGGCCAAAGATTACATTGTTCATAGGCCTAAACCTAAGCCTAGAGGAAGCATTTTGATACTAGACAGTAATACAAGTTTTTTTATATGATCCAGAATGAAATGTACAAGTTATTTAGTATAAAATAACAAATAAATAAACAAGAACAGGTCACTGTACATATGTTGCTGTAATACCAGCACTCTTTTTAACTCCCCAGTCTTAGAAAAATGTTATTACTGATAATAATACATATATTTTAGTGGTAATATATGGTATACATTTTCAAAGGTAGATATGGTAAGCATATAGCTAAAAAAAACAAGAAGTCGGCAAGAGGATTCATGTAATGCAAGATTGATAGAAGTGATGCAACCTTATGTTTTTCATTTTTATTCAAAACTTAGCTAATCAAAATGGGTGTGTGTTTTTGATGCTCGGAAATACAGTATATCTTGGTTATGAACCAACACTATATATCTTCTGATTTTACATAAATTAAAGCACAGCAAATGAAAACAAATACTTTTTCCAGGCAAGTTTCAAATTTTATTGGTATTTAATTAATTATCCTTTTCCTCATTAATTGTGCTTATATTCTGCACTAGAAAAGCTTATTTATAGTTTTAATATTTATGCAAATAAATATACACTGTATAAAACAAAATGATAAGTTAAAAATTTTTTATATCTGAAACAGGACTGTTCAGTTTGATTTTTAATTTCATGCAAAGCTACTCATGGGCTATCTGCACTAGCCATCCCTAATTTAGCAGTGTAAGACTAGAAGGAAAGCAGCTAGTCACCACCACCCACCACCAACTGTTGGGCTACTCTTTTACCAATGAATAGTAGGAATAACCATCACATTATAATGCCCCATGGCTAAAAGGGCGAGCATGTTTAGTGTGACATGGATTTGAAACTGTGACCCTCAGATTACGAGTCAAGTGCCTTAACCACCTGGCCATGTCAAGCCTAAAACTGGATGATTGATTTATGAAACAAGCTCTCAATTCACAATAGTGGAGATCAACACTTTAAGATGAGAATTAATGATTCATTGAAAAAAAAATGGCTTTAACTTTTTACTTTCCTTAAGGGGTGATATGCAAAGACAGCCTTAAAGAAATATTTTTCAAATTAATGGTTGAAGCTCTTTCATAAATTTCATCAAAGTTTTTATGATGAATTTTGTGAGAGTCAACAGCTAAACTAAATTGTCCAATTCTTTCAAATACACTAATAAAATCTAAGGTCAAGAAATAAATGTCCCCAATTTTAAAAGCATTTTTCACATATTTTATTAACAATCTGAAATTATCATCACAATTTATATTTTAGCCAAACTGATTTTTCTTTGTAATTCATTCATGCACAACCTTTTAAAAGTTATATCTAAAGTTTCACTGTAGGTTAAAAACTTACATAATCCCTCTTATACTAAAATAAAAAAAAAGTTCTTATTTGTACTTATTTCCACTTTTTAACACTTACTATTATACTTACAAATTTAATACTTTGAAGTTTATCACATCTTACACTAAAAATGTTATTCCTCCTTGTGGTGGAATTACAAAATTTTTAAAAGTAGTAAAATTCCTTTTCACTTGACCTGAAATAACTAATAACAACATGACCACTGAGGTGTTTCCAAAGTTTCAAAGCAGAGGATCTGAGAAAAGATGAATTGTACCTTGAGAAATATATATGCAAATATGAACTGATAACTTTAAATAATGGATATATTCATAAAACTGTGTCAACAGTTCTGTTCCAAAACAAACATGTATTCATATTTGTAGTGAATACAACACAAGTACTTGTAATAAGTGTTTAAGTAAAGGTTTGATAGATATAAATAATGATAAAAACATATCAGTATTATCTATAATTTATGTTATCAAGAGTATATTTGAAATAACATGCAGGTTTGAACAGATGAGGCACATGCTAAACATGGCTTACATTTTCAACCAACTGAAATCAACTTCTTGTCTGTACAGAACCCATTTTTCACATTATCACTACACAATCTATAGCTTGTGTAACTAATTGCTCCTGTTGGCATAACAATGTGTCGTTCGGGCTGCTTCAGCATGGTTTAATGAATGAAGTTATAGTTTCCTCATATGGGCATATTCAGTTCTGATTAAAAACTTTAGTAACACGTGATCTTTATTATACTCTCAAACTTATTACAATTAAAGCATAATTAATTATACATAACATGCTGAATTAGGAACATGGACAAGAAAATACTACACAAGGCAAGACTCACTTAACAAACAATTAATGCTAACAGGGTTTTTTTTGAGCAACTTTGAATTTTCCTAGTGGTATTTATGTGAAATGACATCATTTCTTTCTTTTCTTAATAAATCCTTTTTTTTCCTTGTAATTTTACACACACCAAATCATGTAATCATGTTTTTAATGTTTCATATATTTCCTCATTTTATTTTCCATATGAAGTTAAGCCTGCTGATATTTTTGAAATTAAATAATCATGGTGTTTGATGTCATAGACAAAGGTGGGGGGTCTAAAACTTAAAAGTGGAACCCAAAGTCTGGGCTACATGCAACCTGAACAATATGGTAATTACAAAGTCAGATAACTTTCCTATAAATTTATAGCTAGATCTACCTAATATAGTACAGTAACAAGTTACAACTACAAACTGTTCTTGAAGTTCAATACAATTGTTTTTAAATATAATTCTTTGGTTCTTTTTACCAACCTTCTCACCACATAAAAGAAAAATAAGACATTAAACTGCTTAAAACATTTGCACTCAAATTGCTTAATAATACACATATGCGATATACATAACTAACTCATCTAAAGTTACTTAAATTACACTTACTCTCGTACAGGCTCTGCTTCCCAAGGATGCACACAAGGAGGATCAGGTAAAGGCTGAGATTTCAATTTCATAAAATCTTCATCACTTTCCGTGTATCGGTCAGCAAAAAGTTTCTCAAATTCATTTAAACGTTTTTGCAGGATTTCAGAATTTTCCGAACTCCTCTTAGCTTTACTGTTACCTTCTTTTTTTTCGCAGTTTGCCGAACATGTACTAATATTACTCTTGTTTTCTTTTTCTTTTACTTGTTTAAGATTTTCTTCGCTACGAGACTTATCTTCTAAATTTACTGTCGCCATTTCAAATTATTTCATCAAATCACATTGTTTCTTAGCGCTACCTATGTTGTAAATTGCACTTGGTATAAGTCTAAACAATGTTATTAATTATTAATTTTGTAATATTCTGACATATTCTGCAAATTTTCAAAAAAGGTATTTCCATAGAGAAAAATTGAAGTGTTTTTGTCAACTTTTAATGAATATTCTTCAGAAAATATATATAAGAAATTCCGTACAAGATGTTTCAACGTTGCAACTTTAAAAAAATGTATGTATACAATTATTCTTAGCTTTGTTCAACATAAACTGAAATTTTTTACTATACATTCGTTACCGTAAATAAAATAATGTTTTCCAAAATGTAAGTCTATTACATCATTATTTTATATTACAGCTTTGTCAAAACTACCCATTACCTACAAGTTAGTTAATACAGTTGAAATCAAATAAGAACACGCTAACCATTTAATTAATAAAACATTGAAACACGCATCTAAAAGATCAGAATAATATTAAACATTCATGGATTTATTTACGAGATTTTTTAGTCATTTCAACTGGTCATATGGTTATCTAAATTGACGCAAAGATTATATTTTGAGTTTTATTTTTAATGCAAAGAAATCTGTAATGAACCGCTATATAATATCGAATAATAAATTAAGTATAATGCCGTAACACTATTCACATATGTAAGTTAATTTAACTTAATATAAGGTGAGTTAAAAAGTACTCACAAACCCCATAAATCTTATATACACATTAATATTATAGCAGTTATTTTTGAATAGTTTTGATTGGTTAACCCAAGCTGTGTTGATAAGTTTTGAATAACCAAACCTGTGCTTCATGTCAAAGGATATGGCAAATTATAGAATATTTTACTTACAGATTGTATTTTCAATCTTATCTTAAGAGAACACTACTATGCAATGTATTCTTCAACTTAAAACTATCTGAACAAACATAACTTATAACGGTAAGTAAATAACGTGTAAATTGATTGGGAAATTGTTAAAATAATAGGGTTTACGGAAGGGTACGTTATGCATGTGGAATACGTCATCAACTTTGTACCTATCGATACGTTTACAAATATCAATGCTCTTCTGTCCAAATAATATCAATATATACATATTACAATATCAAAATTATATTTTAATTATTATGGAAGTGCATAGGTATTTCGTCAAAGGCCCGGCATGGCCATGTGATTAAGGAACTCGACTCCTATTCGTCGAAATACAATGAAAATCTCTACACTAAAGGCCAACCTATATATGTTTTAATTTTTTGTTCTTGATCAAAATGTATGTTTCAGTCTTTCGGTTTAGAAAACTGCGACATTTACATAAAATCTTAGCACCCGATAAGATGATATATGTTTATTGTGTAGAATGCTGTTCATTATAATATTGGGCCCGGCGTGGCCAGGTGAGTTAAGGTGTTCGACTCGTATTCCAATTTTAGTGGGTTCGAATCTCCGCTACACCAAACATGCTCACCCTTTCAGCCGTGGGGGCGTTATAATGAGACGGTCAATCCCACTATTCGTTGATAAAAGCGTAGCCAAGAGTTGGCGGTGGATGGTGATGACTAGCTGCCTTCCCTCTGGTCTTACACTGCTAAATTAGGGATGGCTAGCGCAAATAGCCCTCGTGTAGCTTTGCGTGAAACTCAAAACAATCAAACAAACTGGGCAAGTCTGTAAGAAAAATTCTGCTGTTTGTATTTTTTTTTAAAAAAAGAGATAGGATAAAGATAATTGAACTTCCGTTACCTGTCTTTTGGTTGACCCGGCATGGCTAAGTGGTTAAGGCGATCGACTCGTAATCTGAGAGTCGCGGGTGGTGATGATTAGCTGCCTTCTCTCTAATCTTACATTGCAAATTTAGAGACGGCTAGTGCAGATAGCTCTCGTGTAGCTTTGCGCGAAATTAAAAAAAGCAATTATAATATTGAAATAGCATTATTAATATTAAGTTTGTGGATGTTATACTGGTGTTCAGGTATTATAGAGTGTATGAGTCGATACTTTTTTTTCATTTACATATTAGACAATATGTATCACTGAAGCATCTTCACATTTATATATCTGAAGCATTTTCTAAGTTCAATACCAAAAAGATTCTTAAATTGTTAGAGACTTCTTGCTGTAGCTCATATTCAGTCAGTTCTATAAATATAATTTTAAACCTGAAAAACACTTGTATCAAGTAATTAGCCACAAGTACAATGGTTGAGTCTAACAACGCAAAATGCATAATTTTTCTTTATGTTCATTGGCCTTAAGATTTTGGCCAGCAGTGTACATTCCAAAATTATCTTCGTTAATATTTACAGGACATACTTGATATTCACATTAATAGATAGCGCTGAAGAGAATTAACACGGTATTTTATCAAAACTAGAATTTTGCAGTATTCAAAGGTTTTAACATAAATGGCTTATTTCTTTGTTTAAAATTAAGCACAGAGATACAGAAGGAGCTATCTCCGTTCTCTGCTCACGCGGGTATTGAAACCCCGTTTTTAGCGGTCTTAATCTGCATACATGCAGCCGTGCCACTGGTGTCATGTATAATTTAAATGTGACTTTTGTCTAACATTTATTATATTAATTTTTTGATGTTTGACTCCGTAATAAAAATCAGGGAAAGTATAGTTTTTGCTTTCTATGAGCTTAAATAACTTGATTAAAAGTTATATTTTCAAAAAGCTGAAACATTACTCAAAAAGAAATTGTTAATTCATAATAATATATATTTCTCAATCATAAAGTAACAATTAACATCTATATGTATTTTAATATTCTCGTGCCAAACAAATTAAATCGTGAAACAAATTTCTAGAAGAAATTCAAAAGACCAAGCCTTCGAATTTTTAACGCAATTTTGAGTATCTGCGGATTGGATTATCTATTTAGTCTTAACGTATATCCAAACGATTAAAGTTGATACTAAAAATAAAAATACTCAAATATATCAGATTTTAGTATGAATGTTAACTAGATTATAATATTTCCAAAAAAATAAAGGAAAATAATCTTAGTGAAGTATACTGTTTTGTTTGTGTCCAGCGAAATATTAATGATCTTTATTAATTTAAATTTAAACTAGCCTCTTTCTATTAGGTAAGTTTTTAGTTAGGTTATAGCATATTTGGAGAACTGAGGTATCAACGAAAGTCGAAAAGTTTAATAATTGCTATTGATTTCCTAAAATCCTCGCCAAAATTTAAATTTTCGTTCATAATTTCTCAGGGATTAAGTTGATCACAATGTGTTGAATAAGTTACTTTGCTAGAGAAATTTTTCAAATAAAATCGTTGATCGAGCGCAGCAAAGCTCAGTTTATAAATTAAGTTGGTTATGGATAATTTAAAATGATGAGGCGTAGTTGACAGAATCGTCTGCTAACTGCATCTCTGGTGGTACTTTAATAGTGATCTCTAAACGAACCTTGGGCTCATTAGCAGGTTGATTTATTTCTGGTAAAGTTTTCTGTGAAACTAACCATTTGGCTGCTGTCCTGTTTACAAAAGCAATCAAGATGAATGACTTTTGGCTTTAACGACCCGTCTTTCTGGATTCTGTTAAATTGCACTTTATTCTAGATGTTTCCATTGTCATGTTCTTCTATCTTTGTTGTCACTGGAATTGAATCATTTGGTGATGTAATTGCAGTGTAGTACATAAGAATTTTCTGATCGCAATTGTGAAACTAGTTGAAGTTAGTTTCTACACAAAGTATATTCCCAGTATGGACTCCTCAATGTTAGTTACTTATATATCATGCTGCGACTTCCTATTTTTCTCTTACTGGAAGTTTATTATCATTTGCTATTTGCATCAAAACATCTCATGTTTTTATTTATGAAGACGATTTCACATATTTCAATACCGAATAAGGTCAAATAATGGTATCTGTAAAACCAGTGTTGATAGATCAACAATGTTTCAAAACTTTACAATAATTAATTCATTAACTCTTGGACTAATTACTTTGAATAATAAACTTCTTATCTGAGATGGGGAATAGGAAGAGTTTTATCTGGATTTTGCCCTTTAAATCCAGTTATTGTGATGTCTAAGAGTTAACTAGGGCCTTAGGCATCTTTAATGTCCTTTCTTCAGTCTGTTTAGAACTCTGGAAATCATCCTCAGATTACTGTTGACTTGATTTATTATCACAGTATCGACTGCAATGTCCATATGTTCAATATTTGTATCAGTTCGCTTTTGATTTTTTATATCATGTTTAATTTTCTACATCTTTGTGTCTCAGTTCCTAAAAATATGTTCCTTTCTTAAGTTGCAGTTGAATCAGCTAATGTTCTTTAATTTACTTCTTCCATTCCAAGGAGCCAGTTGTTTGACGCATTTGAGTTATTTTAAACTTGCATTACAATAAGTAATTACATTCTTTGTTTCTCTTCTCATTTTCTGTCTTTTTCTTCTGAATATTTTAATTTTCTCTAATTCTCTTTGTGTTTTTTCTTTAATTTCTTATATGACGAACCAGTTATATCAGGAAGGTGCTTTTAGTTGTTTATCTACAACTTCAGTTTATCCAAATTAGATCGCAAACTGAACAGATTACCTTGGAAATATATATCTACTGTGGTTTAATCGAATTCATATTTAGCCCCACTAGTTGCTCAGCGGTATGTCTGCGGACTTACAACACTAAAAACCGGGTTTGGATACCCGTGGTGGTCAGAACACAGATAGCCCATTGTGCAGTTTTGTCCTTAATTCAAAACACCAACAACTGATTCATATTCCCGCCACCTACAAAGTTTTATACGTGAATTGTTTATTTATCAACCAATCCTTCAATTCTGGGTGAAATAATTTTGTAGACCCTGGATATTTTAATTTCTTCCTGTTTTTCCTTTAACTCTTTATATTTAAAAACATAATCATGTTTCCATTGTTTTATCTTATTAAATAAATGCACGATCTCACTTCAAGATCATGTCGACGTCTGGCCTAATTTCTTTTTTTTTCTCACCAAATCATTTATTTCTGACACGTGCTTTTAGATTATTTTTTTTAAAAACGAGGTACTGTCAAACAGCAAAAAAAAGTTTTATTTCATGAGCTGAAAATAACTTATATTTTACACAGTTTCTCTGGAAATAACGATGTGCCTAACTTTACAAATAACCCTAAAAATGCAACTCAGTAATTAACTTCTCTTATATTTCTACTACTATGTCAAAACAAACTAAAATTTTGCGAAAAATAATTAATTGACCAATGAACAGACAAACTGATTAATACATCAATTACTTTTTTGCGACATTGTACGTGAAGGTAGTAGGAGAACCGAAAGCTCGCAATTAAAGGAGAAAAAAATATCTCAGAGAGTTATCGGTTTATATTTGTCGTATTCTGTTTTACATTAGGCTTAGCATAAGATGATGGTTAGAACATTTGACTAGCAATCTGAAGGAAGCGGGTTCAAATCTCTTCCCTAAACATGCTTACCTTTTCAACCATGGGAAACTTATAATGGGAAGGTCAATCCCACTATTCATTTGTAAAGACTGGACAGAGAGTCGTGATGAGTGGTGTTGACTAGCTGCTTTTCAAAGGTCAACTATCATTGCGAGAAATTAAAAAAAACAAAACAAATCAGCTAATTTAAATGTCGTTTCAAATAACGGGGTAGCTACACTCCTGTTTCAGACACACCCATGGAGGATACGAAAACTAGGGCCATTACAGCTGTCGACAAACCACACCATGTAACAAGCATAACGACACACCACCATGCTGTAATTGGAACTATACCCACTCGGCAAACTACAACTCGTGCTTCACATACAAACAAATAAAAAAAGAAACCAATAATATGAAAAATAACATATGAGAAACAAACAAAATACTAGAGAAAACCAAAAGCTGACCCTTACAAAATACAGAAAAACAAAACTTTTAAAATATACCAAACGGGAGTAAAAGCTATAACCACAAATTGAGGTGAAATAACAACAAAACGAAGAATACCGAACATCGAATCACAAAATATCGAGGAAGATGCGTAAACACCAAATCTACCCTTCCAAATCCCCGTAAAGATGAAGCTCTGACGGCTTACACCCCTCAAATAGTTTCTTAAATGTTCAAAAACATTCAAATCAGTAGTTTAAGATTTTATCACGTAACCTTAAAACACAAACATACTCCAGCCATAAACAATAATGAAAACGTCTAGGTTACAAAAAATACTGGACATAAATAAGAATCAGCTACTGTACTGAAGGTTGAATAGTGTATTTCTACATTTTTTAAAGGCATCAATGTCAACTAGTAGTATGAATAAGTACAATAGTGACTTAGATAAGAAACTAAACTCCAAATTTGATACTTTGGAGTAATGTGCCAAGTCAATCAACTTTTATCAGGAATACTTCTCTATCAAAAAAACCTCACATATTGGATTTCTGCCATCAAAACATCGATTAAGCAATCAGATTCTATTCCAGAGTATGCTTTAAAGGAGACCTAAATTTCTAAGGGTGATATATATTATCTCTGACAATCGTATAGATCGAAAAGTAGTAAAACGTCTGGACATACAGTGTTCTGGAAAATAGAATAAAAAAAAAATTCTTATCAATAAAAAAATCGAAAAGTAAACACTTCAGTCTACAACACCAGATTAAAATAATCTTTAACAATCTATTATCCGATACTCTAATAATTATAAAAAGTTTTAATTTGAAACGCAGCGTTGATGATGAAGTTAAAAAAGAAACTTCTGACGAATATTCTTTATTCCTAGGCCTAGCATGGCCAGGTGGTTAAGGCACTCGACTCGTAATCTGAGGGTCGCGGGTTAGAATCCCCGTCATCCCAAATACGATCGCCCTTTCAGCCGTGGGGGCGTTATAATTTACTGGTCAATCCCACTATTCGTTCGTAAAAGAAGTATCCCAAGAGTCGGCAGTGGGTGTTCATGACTAGTCTACCTATTCCTCCATCTTACTTACCCTGCTAAATTAGGGACGGCTAGCGCAGATAGCGATCGAGTAGCTTTGTGCGAAATTCTAAACAAACCTTTACTCCTATGAAATTTTTAACTTCAGTATTTTTATGACTAAGTTTATTATTTATTTTTCAATTGTCTATTACACTTTGGAAATACTTATATCAGTTAGGTTAACTTCATCTTAAATTAAAAGGTTCAAAAGACCGCAAAATTATACTTTGAGCATTAAATCGTTTTCTGAACACAATAAAAGTCTAAAAAATTATATACAAAGGACATCAAAATAACAATCATAGTTTACCTTGAAAATAAAACTTTGATGTTTGGATGTATATTAATTAATTTTAAGGCATTCAAAGCTATTTCAAATTTCAATAATTAGATCGTGCGATAGGCCTAACTACAGGTGTAATAAATTCCATATCAACAGACTTCGTTAAAGCAAGATAGCGATTTCATGAATCCTCCAACAAAAGAAGTAATTTTTAACACACACACGTATGTATATATATATATATATATATTGTATAATATTTCGTGGAATGTTATATTAAATAAATTACAATGGAATTGCTCTCGGTATAAGGCAAGCACCAGAGTATGTAAATACACTATGAACATATCAAGAATAAAATCAATATACACTGCTGACCAAAATCTTAAGGCTGATGAACATAAAGAAAAAATATGCCTTTTGGGTAGTTAGACTCAACCACTTATTTGAGTAGAGTTTCAAAAGATGAAAATACGAAAAGGTAAAATAAAAATAAAAAGAACTTTTTTAGCATTTATTAGAGAAAATGTGAACACTATGAAATTAGCCTAAATACTAGCTGGTAAAAAGTTTAAGACTATACTGAAACGAAGCGTTAATCGGTAAATACGTAACAAAATTTAGTCATTTGTGTGCAACCATTAGCATTGTCAACATCTCCCACTGACATCTCCTGTGTTACATTGAGTAAAAACATGGCAAAGGCTAAAAGGTTGACAGAGTTTGAACGTGGCAGAATTGTCGAGCTACAAAACAAGGTCTCTCTCAATATGCCATCGCTGGTGAGATTGGGTGTAGTAAAACTGCTGTTGCAAATTTCTTAAAAGACCCTAAGGGATATGGAACGAGAATTTCAAGTGGTCGGCCCAAGAAAATTTCGCCGGCGTTGAGCGGGAAGATTCGACTAGTTATCCGGCAAAACACCAGCCAATCATCGACCAGATTAAGGCTCTCACGGACGCAGAATGCAGTTCAAGAACAATAATACGGCATTTACGATAGAAAGGGTTTAAAAACCGTAAACGTTTTCAAATGCGCCATGAAACAGCTCGGTTAAACTTTGTTAAAAGCACCAAACATGGGACGTAGAAAAGTGAACGAAGGTTTTGTTCTCTGATGAGAAAGAATTTATCCTGTATGGTTCAGATGGCTTTCAACGTTACTGGTACGATAAGGATATCCCACCGGAGACATTTTTACACGACACAGTGGCAGAGGTTCCATCATGATCTGGAGTGCTTTCTCCTTCCATGGAACAATGGAGCTTCAGATTATACAGTGGCGCCAAAAAGCAGCAGGCTACACTGACATGTTAGAGAGAGCACTCTTATTGACTGAAGGCCATCGCTTGTATGGAAATGACTGGATCTTTCAGCAAGACAACGCTGCAATCCACAATGCCCTAAGGACAAAGGAGTTTTCCATGACGAATAACGTGATTCTTTTGGACCATCCAGCGTGTTTGGCCGAACTGAACCCCATTGAAAATATTTGGGGGTGGATGGCAAGGGAAGTCTATAGAAATGGACGTCAATTCTAAACAGTGCATGATCTTCGTGAAGCCATCTTCACCATATGGAGTAACATTTCAGACAACCTTCTACAATGGTTTATTTCGACCATACCAAAGCGAATGTTTAGAATTATTCGCAATGACGGCCGTGCAACTCACTACTGAGACCTCTTGTTGGTCATTTTTTACCCTGTTTAGGACTTTTTTTTGGTATGATATTAATCTTTTGACCAGTTAGTATTTAGGTTAATTTCATAGTGTTCACATTTTTCCCTATTAAATGCTAAAAAGGTTTTTATTTTTATTTTATCTTTTCTTATTTTCATCTTTCGAAGCTCTACTCAAATAAGTGATTGAGTCTAACAACGCAAAATGCATATTTTTTCTTTATGTTCATTGGCCTTAAGATTTTTGACAAGAGTTTATATAGATTGCTTTTTCATGATAATCAAGTTATGAGAAAAGGATAAATAAACACATGCGAAACTTTTATTGTGGACTATTACTACTTTCTAAATAAATAAATATGCACATATAATTTAATTTAAGATATAATTCGGTACACAGGAGATGGAAACTTGGGATTAGAATATATCAAACTTCACACAGTAGTCGTAATTTTTTGTAGTTCAATGTGTTTTACTTCATTCAGAAACTTATAACCACTACAATAATCTTCGGGCTTTCATTTTGTGTATCTATATTTGACCGATCGTCTTTTCACCCATATGTCGGAAATTTAGATTAATGTTTTAGAGCATTGTTTAGGCGACCACTCCACTGGTAACACTCTAAACGTTTTCTTTTGATCATATCAGGCATAATCTTGCAAAACTTAACCAGAGGGCTATTGTTTCGTTCTATTTATACACATTGTGAACATTGGTGGAAAGTTTTATTCTGAAATATTTGTTTCTAAAATTACCTACTTACTTACGAACCCAACGCTACGCAGGAGGCCTTCTGTGTTGTGTCCACTGTAAGGATTAAACAGATCTACAATTTTGTTGTTTTAAGCTACGTTACCGCTAAAATAACAAAGAAGAAGGAGAACACAGCACACTCACACATTTTCTTATTTCATATAGTTTGCAAAAGTAAATTTTTACAAACAGTACGACCAACCATTTTATTTGCTCTTTTCTTTGCTTTTCCTGAAAATTATTATTATATAAGATTATTAGATTATTGTATAATTATTTGATAGCAATAAAGTTTAAAAAATTTATAAGTGTGGAAAAAAGTTCCTTTAAATAATTTCGATAACAGACAAAATAAGAGTCAAAAGTTAGTAACTGGTGAGCGGCTATCAGTTGGAGCCAATCAGAAGTTGATTACTGGTGAATGGGTATGTGGTTGGAGCCAATCAGAAGTTGATTATTGGTGAATGAGTGTATAGTTTGAGCTAACCATAAGCTGATTACTGGTAAATGGGTATGTAGTTGGAGCCAATCATAGCTGATTACTGGTGAATGGGTATGTAGTTGGAGCCAATCATAGCTGATTACTGGTGAATGGGTATGTGATTGGAGCCAATAAGAAGTCGATTATTGGTAAATGAGTGTGTAGTTCGAGCTAATCAGAAGTTGATTACTGGCGAATGGGTATATGATTGAAGCCAATCATAAGTTGTTTAATGGCGAATGGGTTTCTAATTGGAACCAATCATAAGTTGATTACTGTGAGATGGAACCCAACAGTGATAAAAGCTTCTTCTGTGTTTGTCGTTCTGTAGAAACAAAGTAAAATTTCGAGGCTTTCAGTTAGAAAAATTGAATATATGTCGTCGTAGTGTGTGATGTAAGTCAACTGTAAGATATTAGCGGTAGCTTTAATGCTACGAATCAGTAATCTTCGCAAGGATTGTTGTTTTGAATTAAGCACAAAGCTAATTAATGGGCTATCTGTGATCTGCCTACCACGTGTATCGAAACCTGGTTTTTAGCGTTGTAAGTCCGCAGGCATGCCGCTGAGCCACATGCACACGCTCTCCACGCGATTGCTGCGCGTGTGAATTGAATGTAAGTACACAAACGAAACTCGGTGTACTGATTATATGAATATTTTGTATACGATTTGTTTTAGTGTTAAATTAAAAAAAAATCATATTTCTACAAATATAGGTACTCTGCTAAAATTGTGGACATTAAATGGATTATCTCACTCTAAATCTTTTAGTTTACAAGTTCCTGGAAGTCATAATTATATACAGAAAACCTGATGAATAGTTCGATCATCTATTTATCTAAAGCAAAGTCGTTCATCTATCCGTCTGATGTCTCAAATTGTGCTTTAAGGAGCTGATAGAACCAGTTTATATGAGACTCGAAAGTGGAGTTCATGTGTGCTTTCCACCCAAAAATCGAGTTTAAACTGATAAGTCATCTGACGAACTGCTCGAGTTTGGTTTCAGTTTTACGTATCCAGTGCCACAAAAGGACTCAGTTTGGCAAGACAGTAGATAGTAAGTTACCGGAAGTTGACGTCAAACGAAAACGTCTTTTAATGCTGCGCTTATCACTGATAATTTTGGATAGGACGTATCCTGTGCCATGGCTTGGAATAGTGTAAAGGGACAGCCGATACCCCATCCTAAACCACACGTTTTAATATATGGTATGCGTGAGTAATTAATATTAAAACATGGGTTATGTTATTTACAATTTTGAAGTTAGAATATTGAAAGTAAACGACATTTTGTAGCCACGTGGACTAAACACCGTCAAGTCAGAGTTCTGTAAAGTTCGGATGTAGTTGTTCTTGATGTTAAACAGAAGGTAGTTAATAGGCAGTGTCTGCTGCTAAAAAATGATTTGTTAAGCCAACGTTCATTTATAACTTTTTAAAAAAGTTACATACGATATGTTCTAGATAAATCTCTGCTGTATTATCGTCTAGTTTTCGTTGCTAAAACTTCGTGACAGGTTTATGCGTCATTGCATCTTCTATTATCAAGTATTTTTTATAGTCTGTTCATACACATATGTGTACTTTTTATCCCAAATACGACGAAGATATTCACAGACCATAATTCTAAGTGTCCTTCTAAAAATATATTGTTTGCTTAAAGTACTTAAAAGTTTTTAAGGTCCTAATCTTTTTCTAAGAAAACTTTAAGAATTCTAACTTTTAAAGAAAATCGGTTATTTTACTGGGTTATTAAAAACGATATGGACTTTTGTTTTCATACAAAAAGTGTGGCTTCACTACATTATAAAATACTCGTAAAATAACGTTGTTTTTGTTGCTTTATTTTTATTTTACCTTGACAAATTCACGTGAAACATGAGGATGTAATTGAAAACAAACAAAGTAAACTTGAGAATCTTCGAAACGTTTTACAAGAATATTAAACCTATTGGGTCTTACATACCTATTTCACATATATCTACATTAAGTTGTACTTTACTATCATTGTTGAATACTGATTACCAAAATATTAAATTATGATACAGAAAACCCATCAACTATAATAAAATATGTTAACTGAGATTGTTCAGGAGTTTTATTATGTTGCATATTTTAGTAGATATAGTGTAATCCGTTATATTGTATACTGAAACAAGTATAATGTGATCCATTATATTCAATAGTTAAATAGGCATAGTGGAATGTTTATATCCAGTATTTAAATAGGTATAATATAATATGTTATATACAATAGTTAAATAACCATAGTGTAATACGTTATAATCAATACCTATACAGATATAGTGTAATGTTTTATAGCTAGTACTTGTTTGTTTGTTTTGAATATAACATATTATATTATATCTATTTAAGTACTGGATATAAAACATTACATTATATCTGTTTAGGTATTGAATAATTTAGGTATAATAATATAATATGTTATATTTAACAGTTAAATAACCATAGTGTAATACGTTATAATCAATACCTATACAGATATAGTGTAATGTTTTATAGCTAGTACTTGTTTGTTTGTTTTGAATTAAGCACAAAGCTACACAATGGGCTATCTGTGCGCTGCCCACCACGGGTATTGAAACCTGGTTTTTAGTGTGTAAATCCGCAGACATGCTACTGTGCCACTGTGGGGTTAGCCAGTACTTAAATAGGTATAATATAATACGTTATATTCAATACCTAAACGAGTATAGCGTAATTTGTATATCCAGTACTTAAATAGGTATAATACAAGACGTTATATTCAATAGTTAAACAGGTATAGTACAATACGTTATATCCTTTAGTTAAACATATATATTATAATGCCTACTTAAGTAGGGTAGAGTAATGCGTTCCATGTAAAGCGTAATCAGCGGATTACAAAATATTCACTTTAGTTTATAAGGTGAAACCCACCACATAGTCAGCAGGTGACAAACGAGTTAGTCGTCCTTTCTTTTTTTTGTACCGAGATTTTCTATTTGAGAAATAAAATCAGATGACGAATCAAAATTAAAGTCTTTAGTTTGTGTTTTGTTGAATTTCGCGCAAAGTTGTCCTTAATTTTAATGTCATAACCTAAAGAGAAGGCAGTTAATAAACATTTCTCATTGTCAACTCTTGCGCAATTAATGTCAGATTTCTATCGTTTGACGGATTATTTAATTATTTAGTAATAATAATGGCAAGTACATCCCACCGTAATGATAACAAAATAATGTATTTCTCAGAAACGTTTCTTACAACCACATCAATTTGTAGATCTAATTTCGTAAATAAAATTTTAAGCATAAACTCTTCCATTAAATGTAGGCTTAGCTACAAATAGAATGGCTCAATATAAACTGCAAGATGTACGCCTAATTTGTAAAATTTCCTCACAAAACAAGTCGGCCAAAAAACAACTACAATTCACTAAATAACAGAAGAACAGACGTGATAACTGTTGCTACAAGCTGAATTGCTCTGCTGAAGACTCATTAGCTCACGGCTTAGCTCAAAAACTGACTGGCAATGAACTAGCTTAATTATCACTGATTACTCATATCGTATTCTTGCTCTTACATATGAGGCGCATCTTTTCGACTGTTAACCTTTAAACGTCGTGCGCCCTCTAGTGAAGTATTTAAAACATAGTTGAGTTGGGAAATAAATGTCTGTGTGATTTACTCTGGTTATATCCTGCTCAAAGGCATCTCAGTTATTTGTCTTTCTCCGAGGGATACGTTTGTTTTGAATAGGAGATAAACAAAGGTAACAATATAGGCGTCAGTACTACTATTTTAACTCGTCTTAAGCCCATGCATGCAAGATTGAAGCTTTCAATCAACCTCTCCTGCTGCGTTGCTAAGCAACTAAATTAGTTGCGGCGTCTAACACCAGACGATTGGTGGAACAATAAAGACTGTTCCAGATCTAAACTAGGCTAGACTCGTTTACTTCTCCTACGAGCAAGAATCCTCCGTGTGTGTCGTCTCCCACGTTCACTATAATCGTGAAGAAGAGATTTATTAACCAACGTGAGGAAAGAAGCACTGAAAGGGTGTTGGTAATTCATCTTAGAGCCTTTTTTATTGGTACGGGTTCCAAAATTTGATCTTGCACATGCCTGAAAGTAAATTGTGGTAAGTCTAAACTGTTAATTTGAAATTCAGGTGTACTTTCTCTTCATTTAATGTTTAAAATTTTCCACACTTTCTATGTTTGTTTTAAAAAATTCTCAATTAATAATAATTAATCATCTGTATACCCAAGTTCAAAATAAGAAAAATGAGAATAATTCCCATCAGTGACGTTGTTAGGGTCTGAAAAGGTGCGTGTGTTTTTCTTATAGCAAAGCCACATCAGGCTATCTGCGGAGCCCACCGAGGGGAATCAAACCGCTGATTTTAACGTGGTAACTCCGTAAACTCACCGCTGTACTAGCAGGCAGCGGGTCTGAAAGGTACTAGACAAGAAATTTTGTGTTTTTTTTCCCTTTACTCGCTAAACCTTTTCTGCAACAATATTTGTTTTCCTTATCTCACAGGCCTGGCATGACCAAGTGGTTAAGGCACTCGACTAGTAATCCGAGGGTCGCGGGTTAGAATCCCCGTCACACTAAACATGCTCGCCCTTTCAGCCGTGGGGCCGTTACAATGTGACGGTCAATCTTACTATTCTTTGGTAAGAGAGTAGTCCAAGAGTTAGCAATAGGTGGTGATGACTAGATGCCTTTCCTCTAAGTCTTACACTGCTAAATTAGGGACGGCTAGTGCAGGTAGCTCTCGTGTAGCTTTGCGTGAAATTCAAAACAAACCAAACCTTATCCCGCCCCAAATTTCCACTAACACCTAATCATCTAACATTGAGTTAACCGCTTTAAGTGATAATTTCTAGTTTTAGGGATTTCATAATTCCGGTTATTTGCTATTATTTGCCAGCTTTCTTGTGAAACCAGAAGAAACAAAAATAAACTGAATTGTACATAAATATAGTTTTTGATTTTAAAGTCCATAACGTCATTGGGGGTCATTTCTATGTTTTAACACAGCTTTGACAAATTACCTGTTTTAAATTCAAAACGAGAATAAATGGATTTTTTTATTTTGCACAAAGTTACAGAAAGGGCTATCTGTGCTGTGCCCATCACGAGTATCAAAAATCGCTTTCTAACAGTACAACTCCACAGACAAATACCTCTATATCATTGGGGGCAAATTAAGGGCAAAATATAATAATAATATTTGTAGAACAGCTACCAACTTATCTGTTGAAAGTCTCCATAAATTTACAAACTTGTTTGGAGAAGTTTTTATAAATGTTTCTCAGCTGTTATGATCCAGTAAATGGCATTGTGTTCTCCGACTGTTTTAATGATATATTCTGTTCTGTTTTGATTTTTGTAATTGAGTCGTTCATTTGCATTTGTTACACTTCTTTTAAAACTTTACTGTTATTATTTATCAGATAGCCTAAAGATGGCTTCAGATTTTCGTTCCGAATATTCATGCATAGTTGCATTAAGAGCTGTCTGCACATCCCAGTTTTGAATTGATAGTCTAGACCCCAGATTAAAGGTAGCAACTCAGCATTACCTCTCGTCAGTTCTTGGGATACTCCGATCGAATTATAGGGTTTGACCATCACTCCTATAACGCACTCATAGCCCCAAATTACTGAGTACGATTTCACTGCAACGGAACACAGCTGTGGACTTTCAAATTTACCGTCCGGCACACTAATTACTAAGCCACGCTAGGTTTACCCCAAGAGAGAAGATGAAAGCTTGTCCAATATATTTATATTAGATACTGAAATATTTTATGAACATGAGAAACTTACTACTGAATAAACATTCAGTAAACGTTATTATTCTGGACATATGTGCTGGTGTGTAGACCATGAATGTTATAAAACGTGGCCATAATTCTACTGTTAAGAGATTTGAGCACTAATCTAACAGGTCATAATCCTCTTAGGTTCAGGTGTTGTCATCATTGATATTGGAATACTAACCAAAGGGAAGATAATTAGTCTGCAACACCCACCACAAGATGGAGTTGCGAGGCTATTGAAACCGAGAAGAACGTTTGACTTTCACTTTTATAATTCAGCTGCTTCTGGAAATGAAGAGTGTGTTGAGCGCAACCAAATTTAAAACTCTGGACCTCTCGATCTGGTGCTCAGTATGTTAACCAGAGGGTGGGAAAACAACAGTAGAAGGCAGATAAGTACGAAAAAGAAAACTTGAGCAAGCTTAGTTTAAATAACATTTATTAAAACTGGATAAATAGTTACCAAAACAAAACTGTTGATGGTTCAATGTTTAAAGCATCCATACCGTGTATTAAAATATTGACAATTTATACAAAGAACTAACGGATTATAGGTAATGTCTTAAATTTGATGTCATGGTTAACCGTACGGTAAAATTGTTTTAATTAATTAATATTGCATCGTTTCAGCCAGTAGAAGTGGATTATCATCAGGCAATGTACAAGTACGGATTCAATATTATGGCTAGTGTGAATTCAAATGTTATTGTCTTAATTCCTTGAAAACATTTCCACGGGAAAGCTGATCACAATCTCATATTTAATCATTTATGGAGTTTTCATCTCATAATAAAAAACTGACTTATCATCTTAATATAAAAACTCTATGAGGTAGTTATTTTTATTGGTATGACTGTCGATTCTCATTTTACTGTTTCTTTCCATGAAAACCGTTTTTTTCTTCTTACGTGAAATTTGTACAGATTTCGGTGGGTCGATTTGACCGACGTGTATTGGAGGTTGGAAGCATTTACTCCAACTTATCCTATGCTTTAGATTCTTGTTCATTCGTGCGTTTTCAGCGTTTTGAGAGGAATAAAATTTATTTTTCCCGGTGCCAGTAAGTTTTAGAAATAAATATACGTGTCTCACTATAAATTGTACACAAATTATTATGAAATAGTTATATGTAGACATAAACTTAAAAGGTTTGAGATTCTTTCACTGAAAACAAGGTCATTCTGGGAGGAAATGACGTCATGAATGCATGAACTAACGAAAATTCCTTGTCATAATTTATAAACGGCTAATCCATAGTGTTAAAAATGGACAGGTAAATTCATATTTCATGTTCTAGCTGGCCTACATGAAAGTTTAATGACGATATAACGTGACCGTTTCCTAATCTGAAATATCCTAACTTATACAAAGAGGTGTATAAATGATGTATCCTGAACAATTTCTAAGAATAAACTGACCCAAAATGAAGCAAATTCAATTCATTGGACATAGATAATAACACAATAGTTTTGTACCTTCATCAACTAAAAAAACAAGAAACACCATCAGGTTCCTCCCGAACATTCTTGACATACTTTGGTTATTTGGAGCCTCCTCTGTTTAACGAATAGTGACGCTAAGACTATTAAACTTTTATGGCCTGGAGCTGAAACAAAACTACAATTTGAAGAATTTGTAATGTGGTGCTATAGACGAATGATGACCATTAGCTACATAGAAAGAAAACCCAACGAGGAAATATCGGAACGTGCAAAGACAAAAATACAGCTGGCAGATATATATAGGAAACCGAAAACTTGCTGCTAGGAACATATAATTAGACTTGAGGGAAGGTTGCCAAAAGTTTTGATGGGTAAACTCGAAGGAAGAGATTCACGTACTCAATGACACTAGAAAATGTATTGAGGATGAGAGACTTGAATTATGAAAATTGGTACATGTGGTGAGGAATAAGGGAACAACGGTTTGTTTGCGTTCAATTTCGCGCAAAGCTACCCGAGGGCTATCTGCGCTAGCCGTCCTTAATTTAGCGGTGCAAGAGTAAAGAAAAGGCAGCTGGACGTCACTACCCACAGCCAAATGTTGGGCTACTCTTTTACCAACGAATAGCGGGATTCGTAATCTGAGGGTCACAGGTTCGAATCCCCATTACCACCGAACATGTGACCCTCAGATTACGAATTGAGCGTTCTAACCAACTTGCCATTCTGGGTAGGGAACAACTACAAAAACTCTAGTTGTCGATCCGCAGAATCGGAGAGAACACCTGATTGATTGGCTGAATGTCCAACAAGGTGCAAGAATACAAAGGTTGTGAAAACATGCTTTAGCAGTTACAATTGTTGTGAAAGTGTTTTTCAGGTTATTTTGAAAGAAGTTGTTTCGTTATATTTTTGGTTAGTCATGATTCCTGTGACCATCTTATCATTTTAATTTTTAAATATTTTTATACGTACTTTTAAATCAATTTTAAATTGATTATTTTTGCTGCCAAATATATGTTTATAGAGAGTAATAAATTAATAAGAATGATTAAATGTTTGATATTTATTGAAGTTATTTGTTATTTATTACTGTTTGAAATCTCGCAAAAAGCTACACTTGTGCGTAATTGTCTTTAATTGTGAGCCTATGTGGAGATATAACCCTTCAATATTTATCTCCAACTGTTGGTCTACTAAATATCTGATCGAAAAGTAGGATATGGCTGTCACTTTTATTGCGAACCAGCGGCTCTTACGTTTGCAGCTCGTTTGTGCATAAACACATTCACAGTTCGAACACACTGACCAATAGGCTACGCTCAGTCCATGTTAATTGCCGTTCCGTTAAAGTAAATGAGACATTTATTAATTCGACACAGCGCTACATCGAATCATATGACAACACCTAAACCTTGAATGATGAGGACTCTTGGATATCTCATGTACATGATCAATCAGCGCTCGTGTAGTGTAACTTATTCAATAGTAACGAGATATTCAAACTCAAGTGGGATCAGTGCAACAGAACAGTCGCCTGCGATCTGGGTACACTCAAGATCTTTTGAAGGATAAAAACATCCCCCTGCAACAGAACAGTCGCATGCGATCTGAGTACACTCAAGGTCTTTGAAGGATAAAAACATCCCTCTGCAACAGAACAGTCGCATGCGATCTGGGTACACTCAAGGTCTTTGAAGGATAAAAACATCCCCCTGCAACAGAACAGTCGCATGCGATCTGAGTACACTCAAGGTCTTTGAAGGATAAAACATCCCCTGCAACAGAACAGTCGCATGCGATCTGAGTACACTCAAGGTCTTTGAAGGATAAAACATCCCCTGCAACAGAACAGTCGCCTGCGATCTGAGTATACTCAAGGTCTTTTGAAGGATAAAAACATCCCCCTGCAACAGAACAGTCGCATGCGATCTGAGTACACTCAAGGTCTTTTGAAGGATAAAAACATCCCCCTGCAACAGAACAGTCGCCTGCGATCTGGGTATACTCAAGGTCTTTTGAAGGATAAAAACATCCCCCTGCAACAGAACAGTCGCCTGCGATCTGGGTATACTCAAGGTCTTTTGAAGGATAAAAACTTCCCTCTACAACAGAACAGCCGCCTGCAATTTGAACATACTCATGGCCATTTAAAGGACAAAGAGTTGGCAGAACCTGGAATGAAAAATTCATAATGTGAACGATATTTTGAGAAACTAATGATGAAGAACTGCGACAAACAAGTTGCTGTTTTATGTACAGATTATGATAAAACCTTCATGGTTATTGGCCAAATGAACTCGCACACCAACTAAACTATCTACCACTAGCGAGTGTAGTTTAAGAAGACATACGAATCATACAATATATATGCAGTCGTCCATGTGTCTGTCTACACATTTACTTCATTTCGTTTGAAACATTGTTTCAGTACTGATATAATTAGAAACTGTTTGTTTTTGAAATTCGCGCTAGCCGTCCCTAATTTAGCAGTGTAAGACTAGAGGGAAGGCAGCTAGTCATCACCACCCACCGCCAACTCTTGGGCTACTCTTTTTACCAACGAATAGTGGGATTTCCCGTAACATTACAGTCCTCCCACGGCTGGGAGGGCGAGCATGTTTGGTGCGATCGGGATTCAAACCCGCGACCCTCGGATTACGAGTCGAACGCCTTAACACACTTGGCCATGCCGGGCCCAAAAACTGTTTGTGTTTTGGTACTTTATGCAAGTACCTATGGTTCAATGTTGGCAATCAACTATGAGTATCCGTAATCTAATTCTATTAATTAACAATCGCCCACCACAGGCACAACGCTGTGTTTGGGGACACACACCGCTAAAAACCGGGTTTCGATAGTCGTGGTGGGCAGAGCACAGATAGCCCATTATGTAACTTTGTGCTTAATTCCAAACAACACAATATGTTATAATTACTTATTTACGTAATTATTACACACTAATTACTAACTAGTTTATCGGTTTTAAATTAGATTTCCACAAGGAAACTCCATACGAGCAGATAGCAACACCCGTTTCGTCTATCACGAAGACTCAAGACCAAATCCCGACAACAACCAGCACAAAAATAGTCTTCCAGAGGACTTTCATAAAGACGACACCAGGTTAGGAACTGAAACGTGGGATAAACCAGACTAGTAATAAATAATACTAAATAAGTAAAAATATATTAGTAGGTGATTAATAATTACACTTAAATTACTGTACATGTTGTTAATTATTATAAATATTAATAATTTCATCTCTTGTTTTGTGTTGTTATTGGTGCCAATCCTGGTATTCAACAAAATATAAAACCGTCCGCTTTTATGAGTTCACTTTTAGCAGATTTCTGACTCCATATTTCTTACACGTGATCGTATATACCTTTTTGTATTTAAAAATGGCTAATAGTTAAATTTATGAGCGAGTAACTTACACGGACGTTTCTAAAAAGATAAAAGTGGATTTTATATCGAAATAAAAAGTTTACTGTATTCAAACTTTAGTTTCCATAACAGCAAAAATATATACGTATATATATAATCTCAGTGCATGCTGATTGCTAGATTCACAAACTACGTGTCCTAAAACTACATACGACACTAGAGTAGAACGTGCCGATGCATGTGATTAGGTAATCTAGCTACAAGCATTGTTATATTTTCAATTTCTTCACTATTGTGTAATCGATTGGAACGACTGCGCTTCCCAACTGAAGCTGGGTTAATTAGTTTCTTTCTACTGCTTTTCTTTAAATCCAATTGGAGAACGTTGAAACCCTCATTTGTAAAATCCTCAAATGTATTTTTTTCCTTGTCTGCTTTATTTCTCCTCCTATTTTGTGTCCTTACAAATATAATTACAAAACTTATTTTTTCTCTTTCTGAAACTTTATTGGATACTTTCTTGTATTCTTATTTCTGAGTTCTCAGACGTAAACGTGTGTATATTTTTACTTGTTTTTGTTTTCAGTACCGGTGTAAATTCTTTTTACTATATATATATTTTTTTTGCAGTTTTTGTTTTTTCGTAGATACGAGTAGGTGTTATAATAACATTTCTTTGCGATACAACAAACGTATATTTTGCATAATAGAGGTTATTTCGTTGTGTATTTTCATATCAATGCTTTCTTAAGATTTTCATATCTACAAGCTAGATTTCGTTTTGATTGAATTTAAAAACTGTCCATCTGACAATAGGACTGCTTTTCCCTACTTTCAGGTTTTACTTAAATTGGTTTACAACGTCATAATAAGAGGTTCCATTCCCCTCAGTGGATACAGCAGATAATCCGATGTTACTTTGCCATAAGAAAAACACACTGTTCAAACTGGTTTAAAGTTCAATGTTTCCACTTCAATGTGTTCAATCTAATTTAAAACTTCACGGTTGCTTTTGCTTACCTGTGTTAGAAGTAGCTTATCTCTGCATGGTTTATTTGCTTACCTGTGCCAGAAGTAGCTTATCTCTGCATGGTTTATTTGCTTACCTGTGCCAGAAGTAGCTTATCTCTGCATGGTTTATTTGCTTACCTGTGTTAGAAGTAGCTTATCTCTGCATGGTTTATTTGCTTACCTGTGCCAGAAGTAGCTTATCTCTGCATGGTTTATTTGCTTACCTGTGTTAGAAGTAGCTTATCTCTGCATGGTTTATTTGCTTACCTGTGCCAGAAGTAGCTTATCTCTGCATGGTTTATTTGCTTACCTGTGCCAGAAGTAGCTTATCTCTGCATGGTTTATTTGCTTACCTGTGTTAGAAGTAGCTTATCTCTGCATGGTTTATTTGCTTACCTGTGTTAGAAGTAGCTTATCTCTGCATGGTTTATTTGCTTACCTGTGCCAGAAGTAGCTTATCTCTGCATGGTTTATTTGCTTACCTGTGTTAGAAGTAGCTTATCTCTGCATGGTTTATTTGCTTACCTGTGCCAGAAGTAGCTTATCTCTGCATGGTTTATTTGCTTACCTGTGTTAGAAGTAGCTTATCTCTGCATGTTTTTTTTTGCTTACCTGTGTTAGAAGTAGCTTATCTCTGCATGGTTTACTTGCTTGTCCGTGTTAGAAGTAGCTTATCTCTGCACGGTTTACTTGCTTACTATAACCGTCCTTACTTTTGAACTTTTTACCAAAACAAAGGTAGCCAGCCAGCTAGAATAACCAACCGTCAGAGAGACTTTGTTTGGTTAAAGAAGCGAATAACGAGTTCAAATGTCACTCGTATACACGTTATGATCTGGAATTGATGAGCGTGTTGAAGCTGTATCACGTGCTAGTTGTATCACGTGTTAGGCCTTATACTCTTTTTTTGTAGTCCTAAATACTTATCTACTGTTATCTAGCAAAAAAAACAACAAAAAACTAAAGCATTTTTAAACTTTGGAACTAGTCTGTTCATCACGGTTCCTTTGTACACCATAAAGTCTACTCATAAATCTTTTATGTTTATTGATAGTCAAACTGGTCCAATACCTGAAATATAAAGAGTATCAAACACCCGTGTTCCTCTGTGGAGTTCAAAAGTTCCCCTTGTGATTCCAAGAAGATTCGTTGCACCGAAGAAGCTTTTTCATTATTACTTCTATAGCCATGCCTAGGAGGTTACTTAGTCGAAAACAGCCCCCATTAAAACATGCGCATCTGGTACCTGAGCACGTGTGGCACGAGAAGTCTCGCTAGCCTTTGAGTGGGAGTTTGAATACAGTTTGAAACTTAACACATCCTGGATCATAAAGACAGTTCTTCCTATAAAGTAGGTCTGGCAAGGTCAGGTGGTTAAGGCACTCGATTCGTAATCCGAGGGTCGCAGATTCTAATCCTCGTCACACCAAACATGTTCGTCCTTTCAGCCATGTAAGTGTTAAAATGAGGCAGTCAATCCCACTATTCATTGGTAAAAGAGTAGCCGAAAAGTTGGGGGTGGTTGTGATGACTAGCTGCCTTCCCTCTAGCCTTATACTGCTAAATTAGAGACCGCTAGGGCAGACAGTCCTCGTATAGCTTTGCGAGAAATTCGGAACAAACCAAACCTATTAAGCAGGTGCATTTCGAGAAAATGATGTCGTATACATTTCAAAGACAGTTCTTCCTACTAAGCAGGCGCAACTCGGACTAATCTATAAGAAATCGGTCCAGAATTTTCACACCTTGATGATGAGGGTACATATAGTTTAGATAAGAACCATCAACACCAAAAGTTTCAATTAGCCTTCTCATTCTACACGCAAAGCACCTATTTATTTCCAAATATTTTAAGATTCACTGTAGATAGGATAAAGCATGAATAAAATCTAAAACATATCTCAATAACGAATAGAAATCTTCTGCTGTGAAAGTTTAAAGAATTGAAGCCGCAAGTGTTGTTGAATTATCACTTTTCTGTTGCTAATACACTTTTTAAAATAACTTAAGCCTGTAACATTTCGACATCTATGATTATTTGTCCACTAACAATTATTATTCAATGTAGTTTAAACCATTAACGTTCGTCTATTTGTTATTAAGTATAAAGTTCTGTGTTCCTCAGCAACACAATGGTAAATTTATGTATTTACAATGCTAAGATCCAGGGCTCGATTCCTCACGGTGAAGGCAGCATATAACGTGGCTATAATATACAACAACCATTCAAAAACACAAAGTGACATAATGTGTTTTATATAGGCTGTCTATATCACGAGTTAGAAACCATCACTCTACAACAACCAATCAAAAACACGAAGTGACATAATTGGCCATATTTACTGTCCATATCACGAGTTAGAAACCATCACTCTACAACAACCAATCAAAAACACGAAGTGACATAATTGGCCACATTTACTGTCCATATCACGAGTTAGAAACCATCACTCTACAACAACCAATCAAAACACGAAGTGACATAATTGGCCACATTTACTGTCCATATCACGAGTTAGAAACCATCACTCTACAACAACCAATCAAAAAACACGAAGTGACATAATTGGCCACATTTACTGTCCATATCACGAGTTAGAAACCATCACTCTACAACAACCAATCAAAACACGAAGTGACATAATTGGCCACATTTACTGTCCATATCACGAGTTAGAAACCATCACTCTACAACAACCAATCAAAAACACGAAGTGACATAATTGGCCACATTTACTGTCCATATCACGAGTTAGAAACCATCACTCTACAACAACCAATCAAAAACACGAAGTGACATAATTGGCCACATTTACTGTCCATATCACGAGTTAGAAACCATCACTCTACAACAACCAATCAAAAACACGAAGTGACATAATTGGCCACATTTACTGTCCATATCACGAGTTATAAGCCTTCAGAGTTATCGTTGAGCAACTAAATCCTTCATGAATTTTGGCACAGCTCATCCATCCATTAAACATCTGTGACTATCAACCACGTGCTGACATAAACATTTCCACTTTACGAATGTAGAGACACCTTCCGTTTAATTCTCAAACAACAACAAAAACCACGTACCTCCTCTGTTTGTTATGAATGCACGTCTCACAGTCATGTTTTAAAATTTTTGCGTACGTCAGCTAATGGAAAAAATATCCATTTCCTTGAATTTTCTTTTCAATGTACAAGAAAAAAATTCTTCGCATCGTGACCAAATTCCAGCGACAACGACTCCTTCACGCTCTGAATGAATGTGGTTTCACTGTCGTTTTCTCCTAGGTTTGGTGTTGCGTTTTTCTAACTCATAACAAGCAAATGCAGATAAAAGGGGTTAAAACCTAAATATCTAAAGTTTCCAAACACTTTAAAATTTATGTTTATGCAGCAACGTTCTGAGGCAGCCCCTTTTCTGTGCTATATATTGGGAAAAACTCTGAAAACTCTATTCAGAAAGGTTCTGAAATACAGCTAAGTTCCAACTTTTCATTAACATCAAACTGGAAGGCTTAACAAGATCTGCTTTAACGTAAAATTATATGTAATTTTAAAGTATGAATCTGACAAACAAAATCTCACGGAAAGAGCCACTCATAAGAAGCTCATACGCAGCTGCGTGAAAAAGATTACTAGTGTAACTTTCTTGTATATTTATTTGATAGTTTATCATAACTACTCTGGGGTTTTGATAGAGACTGTAAGTTTTATTTCATTTTTAGTTTCGCGCAAAGCTACACAGGGGCTGTTTGTGCTGTCCGTCCATAATTTAGCAGTGTAAGACTAGAGGGATGGCAGATAGTCATTAACACCAACCGCCAACTCTTGGATTACTCTTTTACAAACGAATAGTGAGATTAACATCACATTATAACGCCGACATGGCTAAAAACCTGGTTTATAGTAGTATAAGTTCGCAGACATACTTCTGTGCCACAAGAGGGACTTTCTTAGAACAAAGTCACACTGGGTTATCTGCTGGGCCTACTGCACAGAATCGAATCCCGAATTTTAATGGTGTACGTCCATAGACTTATCACTGTCACATCGGGTGGCTGGTTGTATTGTATGAGTGAATATACAAATTATGATTCTTTTATATAATTATCAAAGAAACCTTCTTATTCCATACTGTTGTAGTTAAAATTGAGATGTGTTAACATCTTTCTGTCTAGGCTTCTTCTACCCTAACGCTTCTATTCTTGTACCCAGACTAACGAACCGACAGTTGGGGCATTTATAATTTCTCAAACATAATGTATGCCTTCAGAAGATTCCTGACTGAAACTATTTCCTCTAACCCGATCCCATGTTTAATAGTGTGTTTTAAAATCTGTAAACAATAAAAGTGGAGATGAACCCGAAGTCGATAGCTCTGCTGACATTTTGTCAAGTTGCCAAACTAACTATTATTACACTTATGCACAAAAATGTAAGCAAAGCAATCCGCCAGTGTGACTGGTATATATTGTTATTTCTGGACTTCCTGACTTACTTTTTTGCAGCTCAGCAATTTTCATGCTTTTGTCTTCTGTACTGTAAAGTCCAGAGAAGGTTCACTGTTTATCATATAACGTGTTTCGTGGAAAAGAGACTGAGTCAAGAGAACATAAAGATTAAAAAAAACTCTGTGTAGAGACTGTAATGTGAGGTTAATAATTCAGAACGTTTGTTTTTAATATTGACTATAATGTGAGGTTAATAATTCAGAACGTTTGTTTTTAATACAGACTGTAATGTGAGGTTGATAATTCAGAACGTTTGTTTTTAATAATGATTGTAATGTGAGGTTAATAATTCAAAACGTTTGTTTTTAATACAGACTGTAAAATGAGGTTAATAATTCAGAACGTTTGTTTTTAATAATGATTGTAATTTGAGGTTAATAATTCAGAACGTTTGTTTTTCATATTGACTGTAATGTGAGGCTGATAATTCAGAACTTTATTTTTAATATTGACTGTAATGTGAGGTTGATAATTTAAAACTTTATTTTTAATATTGACTGTAATGTGAGGCTGATAATTCAGAACTTTATTTTTAATATTGACTGTAATGTGAGGCTGATAATTCAGAACTTTTATTTTTAATATTGATTGTAATGTGAGGTTAATAATTCAGAACTTTATTTTTAATATTGACTGTAATGTGAGGTTGATAATTCAGAACTTTATTTTTAATATTGACTGTAATGTGAGGCTGATAATTCAGAACTTTTATTTTTAATATTGATTGTAATGTGAGGTTAATAATTCAGAACTTTATTTTTAATATTGACTGTAATGTGAGGCTGATAATTCAGAACTTTATTTTTAATATTGAGTGTAATGTGAGGCTGATAATTCAGAACTTTTATTTTTAATATTGACTGTAATGTGAGGCTGATAATTCAGAACTTTTATTTTTAATATTGATTGTAATGTGAGGTTAATAATTCAGAACGTTTGTTTTTAATAATGATTGTAATTTGAGGTTAATAATTCAGAACTTTATTTTTAATATTGACTGTAATGTGAGGTTGATAATTTAAAACTTTATTTTTAATATTGACTGTAATGTGAGGCTGATAATTCAGAACATTATTTTTAACATTGACTGTAATGTGAGGTTGATAATCCAGAACTTTATTTTTAATATTGACTGTAATGTGAGGCTGATAATTCAGAACTTTTATTTTTAATATTGACTGTAATGTGAGGTTGATAATTTAGAACTTTATTTTTAATATTGACTGTAATGTGAGGTTGATAATTCAGAACTTTTTTTTTAATATTGACTGTAACGTGAGGTTGATAATTCAGAACTTTTTTTTTAATACTGACCGTAATGTGAGGTTGATAATTCAGAACTTTATTTTTAATATTGACTAGCAACCTTCCCTCTAGTATTTTACTGCTAAATTAGGGACGACTAACAAAGATAGCCTTCGAGTAGCTTTACGCAAAATTCAAAACAAACCAAACCAAACTTAACCGTCCGTTATTTCTATTTATGTTAGTTTTGCCAATTTAGTCACCTAGAAATAGCTCTCTCTCTCTCAAACGCCCCCTGTCAGAGGCGCAGTGATATGTTTACGGACACACACTGCTAAAAACTTGGTTTCGATACCCTTGGTGGGCAAAGCACAGATAACCCATTGCATAGCTTTGTACTTTATTCGAAACGAAACAAACCGCTCTCAGTGAAATCGAGTGTAATGTTATTCATCTTTTTTAAACTATTTAAATTATCAGCTGTTTAGTTTATTCAAATTATTATGCCAACAAACACCTAAATAAATTCATCATCTAAACTTTGACCACTGGTGGCAATAGAGAAATAACTGCTATAAATTAAAACCCTAAGACGTAAGTTTGGTTTTCGTTTAAACAGAATGGAAAGAACAAAGATATAAAAGCGCCAAGCATTAAAATATCCTTAACCATCCTGGGGTACATTTCTGTTCACAGTTGAATGATATTTTATATCCAGATACGTCAAGTAAGAGACTCCATATGTTCAAGTATAACCGTCCTTACTTTTGAACTTTTGACCAAAAGGAAGGTAGCCAGCCAGCTAGAATAACCAACCGTCAGAGAGACTTTGTTCGGTTAATGAACTGAATAACGAGTTAAAATGTCACTCTTATACACGTCCACATCTGGAATTGACGAGCGTGTTGAAACTGTATTACGCGCTGGGTTGTATCACGCGTTAAGCTGTATCACGTGCTAGTTGTATGACGTGTTAGGCCTTATACTCTGTTTTTGTAGCCCAGAATACTTATCTACTGTTATTTAGCAAAAAAAAAAAAAAACCAACAAAAAACTAAAGCATTTTTAAACTTTGGAACTAGTCTGTTCATCTCGGTTCCTTTGTACACCATAAAGTCTACTCATAAATCTTTTATGTTTCTTGATAGTCAGACTGGTCCAATACCTGAAATACAAAGAGTATCAAACGCCCGTGTTCCTCTGTAGACTTCAAAAGTTCCCCTTGTGATTCCAAGAGGATTCGTTGCACCGATGAAGCTTTTTCATTATTACTTCTATAGCCATGCCTAGGAGGTTACTTAGTCGAAAACAGCCCCCATTAGAACATGCGCATCTTGTATCTGAGCACGTGTGGCACGAGTAATCTCGCTAGCCTTTGAGTCGGAGTATGAATACAGTTTGAAACCAAACGTTTCTTGGATCCTAAACGGAGCCAGAAACAGAAACTTTGGTGCCAGATTCGGGTTCAGCGATCCAGAAAACCTACTCCTGGACTTCATCATCTCTTTGTCACAGAGACAACTTCTCCTCTCCCAGGGCTACCCCTAGTCCATCTGCCAAGATTGGTCCTTCTAGCTCAGAAACTTTGAGAGGAGTTCGCAAACTAAATCAAAACCACTCAATGTGAGTTATAACACTATGTAACAAAATTTTTACTTTTTCTTGTTCCTGGACAGAAAGTGTTATATCCCAGTTGCTTATGACTAAAGCAAATGGAAAAGACCTATTTTTCTCTTCAAACTTTGCTTTTGTGACCTGGGAGCGCATAACGAAAACATGACGGGAGACTAATATACTTTTGTGACATCACTGATTATGACGGGAGACTATATTTGGGGGCTGTTACTTGAAAGTGATTTACATTACAGTCGCAAATCTCGAAAAACTACTCACTTCTAAACATTTTTATATAACTTTAGTATAAATACCTGTAATTTTGATTTGTATGTTGTTTTATTCAGACCTGATGTGAATGAAAATGTAAAAATTTGCTTGTTTTTACATAGAAAATAGGTTAGTTTCTAAATTTCATTATCCAGGTCACAAAAGTTTGAAGAGAATAATGGCCATTTTCTGTACTTTAACAACATAAGCAATTAAAAAATAATACATACTATCCATGTACAACATTTATAGTGTAATAGGGTAAGACGTCTCCTTATACAATGATAAGGCAAATACCCAAAGGTAGATGCATTATGTTATTTTTTTCAGACAATAACGCCGAAAAACGGTACAAAACACAACGCAGATAACTCAAATATTATAATTCTGACCGATTTAAGATGCAGAAAAATGTTTTGAATCTTTGTTTGTTTTGTATTTTGTGCAAAGGTACGCGAGGGTTATCTGAGCTAGCCGTCCCTAATTTAGCAGTGTAAGACTAGAGGGAAGGCAGTAGTCACCACCACCCACCCCAACTCTTTTACCAACTAACAGTGGGATTGATCGTCACATTATAACATCCCCACGACTGAAAGGACGATCTTGTTTGGTGCGTCGGGGATTCGAACCCGCGACCCTCAGATTACGACTCGAGCGCCCTATCCATCTACACAGGCCGAATCAGTTTTGAATATATGAAAATAATTTCAAGATGAACCACTTTGAAGCTCATGGAATAAAGAAGAAATCAACCGAAAGCGTCATCTCAGGGAATAAAATGATATGATATGATCTTGTGATTCGGCTCACCTTTCTAAATCAGGTTTCTGTCGGAAATTTCGATAAGCTCGAGACAAATAAGTTGACCAACCATTATTCGTTCTGAACTGTGCTTAATAAGTTTACAAATAAACACAAGTATAAAAGCTATTAGACACGTGTAACTAGGCTATTGTCAACAATATTTGTTGGACACTTAAATTCTGATCGAATTCAGGTACATAAACTTCTCTTCATAGTTGGAGATTAAATATTGTATTGACGTGTGATATTAACCTACACGAACTTTCCGATGTTATTTATACAACATTCTAGGGCCATAAATCTATGTATTTACTTGTAAATCATATCCACAATATCTCCATTAACATTCTATATATCTCCGTCACACCAAACATGCTCGTCCTTTCAACCATGGGGGCGTTATAAGTCACGGTCAATCCCACTATTCTTTGGTAAAAGAGTAGCCCAAGAGTTGGCGTTGGGTAGTGGTGACTAGATGCCTTTCCCATAGTTTTACACTGCTAAATTAGGGACGGCTAGCGCAGATAGCCCTCGTGTGGCTTTGCGTGAAATTTAAAAAATAAACAAAATAAACCATTTGATATTTATTAGCGCCTATACATACGACACGTTCGATATGCTGTTTTTCATCTTCACAGCTCATAGCTGTAGCCCTATATACGTACACACACACACACACACACACACGATCCATCTTTATATACACTTTACCTAAGACAGTATTTTTATGTGATCTTACACCCCGTTTGCGTCACTGTATATACATATATATGAATATGACGCGTTATGTTACAATAAGTGTCTTAACAACATAGCTTGGCAATGTGTCTAGATGTCGGACGTACTTGTTGTCACCTGGTAGATGTGTAGACTCGTTCCTGTTGGTCCTATTCTGTATTATATTTCCGTTATCTGAGCCCAGCGATTTCTGTACCTAATAAGACCACCACTTCATCTACTTATATCTCGTATCTTTATCCTGTCTACGTGCTTACCCCCTAAACACCTCCAACTATGGCCATACGTGAGTTTATCTGACATACGATTTTTAATTTTTTTACAGCGTGCGACCTTTGACCTCACCTTGAATTATGACCACCGTAGGATCCGAAACTTTGTCCTACGATCCTTCTGCTATTACCCTTACTATTCGATCGATCATGCAAGGCAAGGTGAGTAGCCTAGATATAATTATTTATGTCATACATTATTGTGAATAACTTAGGTAACCGTGAAATAATATTCCACAACAGGCCGCAGTGGCAAATGTAATTAACTTTGTATTTGTATCTACGGTAAAGCTACTATGCTTTTCTGCCATTATCCTTAATTTTGAACTATTAGCCACACGGGAAGCAGCCAATCAGCAGTGCCCTATTATCTACCCTAAGGGATTGATTTTCAACTGAGAATGACAGCTGAAAATGCGGGAAATATTTTGACGTCTCGCATGTATTTGAATCTAGTTCACCAGCTCCAAAATCCAGATGTCTATCGCAAAGACAGCCTTGGTCACCAGATGTAATGAAATAGCTTGCAGTCTAACGAATTTCTAATAAGATTGGTTGTAAAGAAGCTAATCTTGTCTTGCTAGTATAATTAAGATGTCCAATTAATAGTTGTATATACTGAATAATTTTTTCATTTGTATTCTTTATATATTTGCTGGTATGAAGCCTGTGTTGGTCGTCAATAATGTTAAACTTATAGTCTCGAAAATCGACAGACATTTAATATCCACCATTGTCAATAGTCACTTTAACTGTTACTCTACAACACACACCCAAGGTGGGAAGAACCATACTGTTGTTGGGTTTTTTTGCAGCACTGGAACCTGAGCCATAGATTTTTCTATCCTGGTATAGCTTTGCTTGAAAGTCTGATTAAAAGTGTACTAATTATATAGGTCAAAACTATAATGCAACTTGTTAATTAATTAATGAAGATAGTTATATCATGTCAAATTAACTTGAAATACATACTGACATTAGTGACATCACGGGGAAAAACTGCATCCCTGTTTTCAATACCCGTGGTGGGCAGAGCACATATGACCCATTGTGTAACTTTGTGCTTCACTTGAAATAAACACAGTTAATAGTCCTCATTATTAAACGCCTGTTCTAATTGAATGTTACTGGTCTTCCCTTTTCATGAAATAATTTTAAAAACAACTTTTAGTATAGCAATAATTTAAATAGCGACATCTAATAACATCGGAGATTGTGGATCCAACGGTTCCAGGCGATACCGCTTAAAACAAGCGAGAGAGAATTACTCTTGTTCATAGAACCAGATAAAACCTTTCTGACTGCTTTACATCTGGTTAATACATAACATTCAACATTAGGAATGACTATACCTGAATTATCGAGGTCTCTGATTTGACCGTTAATCAGTCAAACATAAATATTCCAACGCGCGAGAAAAGAGTCGACTTCTCTCTAATTTACCTTCATATCACGATATGATTACAAAAGTATACAAAATCATACTTATTGTTAAATACTTTCAACATAATCTCCACTCCTATAAATTAGTTAAAATAAGATAAATCTAACTTTTCTCTTCAGAGTCATGCTACAAAGTAAAAACATTCTATATAATTTCGTTTTTTTATTTATTTATTTAACTATATGCAAGCATGTATAAAGAACAATTTTTATCAGAAAATAATTATTCACAGTTGACATTTAAAGGACTGAGAGTGGTGTTAAAATTAATGTCAAGAAATAAATGAATTACATAAAATCGCCAACACGTAAAGATAAGACAAATAATTTGGCAAAGTATGTCACACCATTGCTGTCAAATTCATATAAAAGACTTAGTCCTCGTAACAAACTACAATAATTTTGTGTACAGGCGTTGAGCATGATATAATAAAGAATACAAACCTTTACTTTCATCTACGTCCGCGACACATTCGACAGTTCCACTGTTTTTTACCAGTTTTTTAGGTTAGAACTTGAAGACACGTTTATTAAGGACAAAAGAAGCTTACGACGACGACACCACGTGTGATATGAAAGTATTACTGCAATTTTAATTATATTGTTGTCATTGCCTCATTTTTTAAAGCTGTAGGGGCGTTATAATGTGACGATCAATCTCATTATTCGTTGGTAAAGAGTAGCTCAAGAGTTGGCAGTGGGTGGTAATGACTTTCCCTCTAGTCTTACACTGCTAAATTAGGGACGGCAAGCACAGGTTTGTCCTCGTGTATCTTTGCGCGAAACTCAAAAACAAACAAACAAACTGGGCAAGAGTTTTAAGTCTGGAAGAAAAATTCTGCCAGTTGCTTTTTTTTAAAAAAAGAGATCGCATAAAGATAATTGAAGTTCCGCAATCTGAGAGTCGCGGGTTCGAATCACCCTCACACCAAACCTGCTCGCCATTTCAATCGTGGGGGCGTTATAATGTGACCGTCAATACCACTATTTTTTTGTAAAAGAGAAGCCCACGAATCGGCGATGGGTGGTGCTGACTAGCTGCTTTCCCTCTAATAATTAACTGCTAAATTAGGGACGGCTAGCGCAGGTAGCCCTCGTGTAACTTTGGGCGAAATTTAAAAAAAAACGAAACCAAATCTTTCGCTTCAGACTCAACAATATGTATTTCAAGTTCCTCTATTTATCTGAAGCTCAGTTTTAAAGTGACTCCTATCTTGATATTATTCACTAATAAAAATACAATAAAATAACTTGATTTTCGTACAGAAGCCACGTATTATTTTCATATTCTCCTTCTGATCTTCATGCAACAGAACTAAATACTGCTCTCCTTAAATAATTCAGTAATATTAAACTAAACAAATAAATAATTCATAAACCATCTTATAAAACGAACTTTCTTTCTCTAACAATAGTTCTTCAGACTTACTTCTACGTTTTGAGTGTTTTTATTTTCATTCTAGCCTGCACAGTAAACGACACATTTGACGTATATTTTTTTAATTCGGTTGTGTTGTTAATTATATATATATGAAATATTTAACTTACAACGCAAGAGAGTATGAAGTTGTAGTTTTAAGAATACTATCTAACTGTAAGCTCAGATCAACTTGTATTTAAAATCTTAATTAGTGCAACTGGTATCGTCTCTATACAGCAGAATATTTGTGTTAACTTTGACATGAATTACTTTTTTACATAAAATTATAATATTTTATACCAAATACCACGTGGTTGTGTAGTCTATACACAAACTATATATGTTATATACTCTGAGTGTCTTTTCACAGAGGGATCAATAAGTAACATTAAAACGACTTTGAACATGCATACCAGCATAGCCATGATGAAATAGAATGCCTTAGAACTACGTATTGACATCTCTTAGTGGTTCTAGGTAGTATGATGCTTTTAATAGCTGTTAACATACATATGTACAAAGTATTACATACCAATAGTCACTAGTCATATCCCAACAATTACCACATGTCTACCAACGTTAACTAGTTAATTACATCAATTTATACCAAACACATCTTTACAGTTAACAGCTATAGCAAATTAGCGAATATAATATACTTTTGTTTTATTTGAAGGTAAGCTACACAACAGACTAACCAGTTTTTAGTATTATAAGTCCGTAGCTATGCCGCTTTGCCACTAGGGGGAAGTGAGTATGCATGACATGCATTTGTGAACACTTTGAAGTAAGTATATCAACTTGGACCAATTATACACTAGTATTTGCCAGTTATAAACCACACATACTGATGTGTGTCATTCGTGTACCAAAACTGACTAGGTACCAACCGGTAAATACCAGTCAGTACCAATAATTTACGCATGTAACACTTGGTATATATTAAGCACTTAAGTTCAAATTAAATGTCATTTTAAAATCAATGGACCTCAGTGAAACAGCGGTAAATGTATGGACTTGCACGATAAAGCCCAGGTTTCGATTCTTCGTGGTGAACACAGCAAATAGACTAATGAAAATTTGCCCTAAAGCAAAGAGCAGCTAGGATTAACACTAAATAACTGAGGGAATTACGTAAATAATTATTCTATCGAATTATACGTCATTACACTTCGAGCATGTATATGTAACTATCTTATCGATATGGTTACGGTTTATGTATATATACAATAAGAAATTAACGAACCTACACAAAACTGTGATATAGGAACTCGTGTGAGTAGACGGATGAATAGATATCACAAGTTGGACACAAAAATAATGAAAGTATTTCCCAGCATGGGCCTGGCATGGCCAAGCGCGTAAGGCGTGCAACTCGTAATCCGAGGGTCGCGGGTTCGCGCCCACGTCGCGCTAAACATGCTCGCCCTCCCAGCCATGGGGGCGTTATAATGTGACGATCAATCCCACTATTCGTTGGTAAAAGAGTAGCCCAAGAGTTGGCGGTGGGTGGTGATGACTAGCTGCCTTCCCTCTAGTCTTACACTACTAAATTAGGGACGGCTCGGTGCAGCGAGTTAACAACCTACTCACTTAAATACCTGTTGAAGAATCCGCAAGCGATTGCGGCCCTATGTTCCTTGGTGGAATCTAACGGTAATAACTAACTAACTAACTATTTCCCAGAAACAAAATAATTTTAGAGAAAAAGTAAAGGCTTTTCCGTGTTGTTATCTTGAATTTCGTGCAACGTTATTCGAGGACCAGCTGCGTAGCTGCCCTAATGTTATTTGAGGACCAGCGGTATAGCTACTGTAATTTAGCGCTGACAGGATAGACTTAATGCAGCTAGTCAACAGCATCCACCACCAGTTCTTGGGCTAATTTCATTAAATAGTGTAATTTTATCATCGCTGTTGTAACAAACCCACGGCTTCAAGCGAAGTGTATTTATTTTATTTTTATTTTCTGCGGCAAGAGGCACGAAGTATGGAACCTCGGATTAGCAGTCCGACATGTACAAAAACTGGTAAATTAATTTTTAATCATGGACGAGCGTTTAAAAGAAAGCCATATAAAATGATCGAATGAGAAGCACGTCATACTGAATGAGAGTAAAAATCGTAATTTATTTAGATTATCGTTAATAGTATTATCAATCTAAACGACTCCTTCTGCGACAATTGAGAAAAGTTAAAGTCAGAAACTATTAATTTAAAACTGTTGACCCAATGGAAGACGGTCGGAAATACTTGCCGCTTATGCAACTAGTTTTAATCAAGTAGCAGGATTGACTGTTACACTTATGACGCTCATCTACCTGAAAGTGCGGAACGTGCAGCGACATATTTCTGTTAGAACCTTGATCTTTCTAGTCAATAATTCTCCACGCTAACAACTAAGCCGTCAGCAGTTATGTTACGTTAAATTATTGGATAATTAGACATTATTATCACGTTATTTTAAAAGAGGGTAGAATATCACTGAAAGGGTATAGCTATTAAGTACAGGTAATCAGATATGTGTTATGATGAATGAGCGTGAATTGTTATTACTGTCTTAATTACTGAACGAGACTTTTGGCTATTATAAAAAAAATATCCACTTTTATGCCCAATATAAAAAAAAACGGTAAATTATATATTAGTAGCCTTAGTGATTCAAATGGCAAGTTAAAATTTGACAAAACACGTCACTGGAATAAAAAAAAACTACAGAATTAAGAAAATGGTTGAAAAAAATTGACAAGGAGGGGACCATCATCAGTCAATATAACGACAGCCATTTTGAGTGTGCAAATAAAACCAAGAAAATCACTAACGAATCGCTTAACAAGATTTAAGTTTTTTTGGTATGTGTGTATGTGCGCATGCGCGAAAGCAGATATCGAGAAAAATGAAACTGACAATACACTTACATAAAAGTTACCGCACCGACCGAAGCACTGGATTTCTTTGAAGAACACAAACGGTTTTAGTGTAAAGGAAAAAGAAAAAACGTAAATGGGCTTGTTCTCTTTTATCTTAGTACTTAGAAGAAAAAGGAAAAGACGGTGAAATGTTGAGTTGTGCACAGAAGAAGCTTTGAAGTTCGTTTTCACCATTGGAACCTCAAGTGACTTGGTGAATGTATTTCATTGTCTATTTCTTAGGTTCACTCAGAATGTATTTCAGTTAGTCGTTTTTCTGTCCTTATTTTTCGGACTTATTGCTCCAAACGCATTTTATTTGTTATTTACTGCATATTTGGGTATTTTATAAACACAGGGAAGTGGAAATGGATCTTATATGAGCTGAATGTTAACACACCGATGTGGCTTTGCTGTAAGAAAAACACAAACACGCAGAGCATCGATGGAACACAAAACTTACAATTTCATAAAAAGTATTAAACTGGACGGCTAATTAAGTAAGCCGTCGCTGGGTTGCTGTTTTTTTTTGTTGTATTTTAGAATTTTTAACATGATATATCAGACTTACAGTTGCCTCGCACGGTTAAGTGGTAGGGAACTCGACTCACAATCCATAGAAGGGTTGTGATGCTGTAACAGTCAATTCCACTATTCATTGGTAAAAAAATATGTAAGGTATATAACTAACTCAGAAGTTAGGCAGTACACTTTAAGGAATATAACTAACACAGAAGTTAGGCAGTACACTTTTAGGAACATAACTAACACAGAAGTTAGGCAGTACACTTTTAGGAATACAACTAACACAGAAGTTAGGCAGTACACTTTAAGGAATATAACTAACACAGAAGTTAGGCAGTACACTTTTAGGAATATAACTAACACAGAAGTTAGCCACTACATTTTACGAACTATAACTAACACAGAAGTTAACCAATTCACTTTAAAGAATATAACTAACCCAGAAGCTAGGTAGTACACTTTAAGGAATATAACTAACGGAGAAGTTAGGTAGTGCACTTTAAGGAATATAACTAACGGAGAAGTTAGGTAGTGCACTTTAAGGAATATAACTAACACAGAAGTTAACCAATTCACTTTAAAGAATATAACTAATCCAGAAGTTAGGTAGTGCACTTTAAGGAATATAACTAACACAGAAGTTAGGCAGTACACTTTTAGGAACATAACTAACACAGAAGTTAGGCAGTACACTTTTAGGAATACAACTAACACAGAAGTTAGGCAGTACACTTTAAGGAATATAACTAACACAGAAGTTAGGCAGTACACTTTTAGGAATATAACTAACACAGAAGTTAGGTAGTGCACTTTAAGGAATATGACTAACACAGACGTTAGTCATTACACTTTAAGGAATATAACTAACACAGAAGTTAGGTAGTGCACTTTAAGGAATATAACTAACACAGAAGTTAGCCAATACACTTTAAGGAATAAACAAATAACTATACATGGCTTCACTCATTTATGGATAACAAATAACTATACATGATAGCGTGAAATAAAATGGTTATAAAAACACGACATACTTAACATATATATATTTTAAATACAAACATTTTTGTCCCAAAATAATAAAAAAACAAATAAAAATCTTACAGCTTTAATTTGACAGAAAGGAAAACTTTTCTAAGATAAGGGAATTCTGAAGTGTTCATTTCTATTGAAACTTATGACATTATGACCGAAAATGTTAGGAGAAACGTGGATACTAACTGATACATTGTAATCATTATAAACTGTCTGTATGAAATTGTATACACTTAGTTAGACCTATATAAATTGAATTACCTACTTTAATTACTGTGTTTTCTTTTGTTGTTGTTTTTAACACAGGTAGTTAGCTTTGATAAGAATTTAGTTATAATGAATAATATGCAAACATTTCATTTTTGTTTCAATACGTTTCAATCTTTTCTTTGATACTATAATTATAAATAATTATATATTTCTAGTAATAATACTAGAAAGAAAGAACGTTTCGCAAGTCATGGGACCTGTAGAACATGAAGAGCCATCAAGTATTGTATCTGTAAGTGGAAAGAAAAGAGAAATCATAAACAAATATGAACAGGAAGCATATATTATTGTATCATTGAAAACAAAATATCTTTGCCTTCAGTATCATATTTACGCCAATATGAAGAAAGATTGAATTTTACAGTCCAATCTGTACTGTTTTTTATTTGAATTTCGCGGAAAGCTACACGAGGGCTATCTGCGCTAGCCGTCCCTAATTTAGCAATGTAAGACTAGAGGGAAGGTGGCTAGTCTTACCACCCACCGCCAACTCTTGGGCTACTCTTTTATCAACGGATAGTTGGATTAACCGTCACGTTATAATAGCTGAAAGAGCAAACATGTTTAATGTGACGGGGATTCTAACCCGCGACCTTTGGAATCCGAGTCGAGTGTCTTAACCACCTGGCAATGCCGGGCTTCCAGTCTGTAACACGAAAGATCTATTCTGTATGATCCGATGATCTGACGTACCAATGTAAAATGTTTTGTGTTTATTTGTGTTAAACTTATTAAGGCTATCGGCCGCTTTTCCTACTTTTAAAACTTACCACAGGGAAGGCAGCCATTCATCAGTATCCTCCCTTACACACAAAGTCTGTTTCTCTCATAACGCACCAACAGCTTTGTGGTACCTAACGAAGTTTGAAGCCGGCTCATAAGTTACAAAATCTAGATCTCCACATGCCCACCTCGCGCCCATTGTAAAAACAGAAACAAGAGCCCTGTGGATACAGGTTATAAAGTTTCCTTTCCAGTAGACGTAGGCCAAAAGAGGTGAATTATTATCAAGGTCAAAGTAAATAAACGTTTCGTGTAGCTTACTTATGATAATAAAGTTTCGTTTATGATACTAACAATAATAATTAATTTATTGCATCATTCATGTTGAAAAAATTAATTACATTTCTTATTTTTCATGTTCTTTAACATGCTATTTAACATGTTATTTTTCAGGCTCTTTCATTGTATTTCTTGGTTAACAAAACTGATTAGACTGGACAACTTTCACATCAGTTTTAAAAATGTTTTACGAATAAAATAAATTAACTGAATTATGCACAAAATAGATTAGTGAATTAGGCACAGAACTTGTAGAAATGCATATAAACCATTGATTAGTGATGTGAAAAACATATAATTTTCAAGTTGTCTTTTACCTTATGTATAAGTAACATTAGCAATAACTATTTAAGGTAACTGGGGGAAAAAACCCATTGAAATTAATAGTTAAAGTTCGTTTTTTTTTTAAGCTCGTCATGGTTAGGTGGGTTAAGGCGTTCCACTCGTAATCTGAGGGTCGCGGGTTTGAATCTCTGTTGCACCAAACATACTCGCCCTTTCAGCCGTGGGGACGTTATAATGTGACGGGCAATTCCACTATTTGTTGGTAAAAGAGTAGCTCAAGAATTAGCGGTGGGTGGTGATGACTAACTGCCTTCCCTTTCGTCTTATACAGCTACATTATGAACGGCTAGTGCAGATAGCCCTCGAGTAGCTTTGTGCGAAATTCAAAACAAACAACCCTTTATTTTGGAACTAAATTGTGCAGTGAAAGTTTAATAAAAATGCATTGAAGTTTCAGTTTGTTTGTTCTGAATTTTGCGCAAAGCTACACGAGGGCTATCTGTGCCAATATTTCCTTATTTGGGAATGTAAGATTAAAAGCAACTAGTCATCACCACCTACCGCCAGCTCTTGTGCTACTCTTTTATCAACGAGTAGTGGGATTGACTGATCATTATAACGTCCCCAATGGCTGAAAAGACTAGCATATTTGTCTTTTCAAACTTCTGGTATGGAATTAAAACCCGTGACGCTCAGATTACGATTCAAGCGCCCTAACCATCTGGTCATACCGGGCCAAAAATGTTTCATAGTCAGATTATTTGTGAATAAATTGTCGTTTTCCTTGTTTATTTAGTGTAATAAAACTAACATTTGTTTTTATACAAATATAAAACATTTACTGATAGAAGTAAATCAGTAAATTTAGACCGATTCTTCTCTTCTAAGATCGTTTCGTTATCCAAATATATAAAAATAACTTTAAAAAAAAGGACAATATCTTTACGTTTTAGTATATGTGATTTCTTTGAGCAACTTTAATAGTTTAAAACTGTAGTTTTTATAAAAAATCTGTTTTTGGGTGTTTATAATGCTGTACTTCGAAATACAATGACACAACTATAAACATTTCAGAATGATATATTTCTTGAAATTATCTTTGTGAAGATGGAAATGAGGTTGAAAAGTGTTTTTAAAAAGTTACATTTTATGTTTCTCTTTCACTCTATAGGAAGTTGGCAGTATCATAGGACAGGTAGGAAAGTTCTTTAATGTTATCATTGAATTAAGGTCGTTTACTTCAGAGAATGTGAAAAGTAAATATTTCACAGGAAAAATATTCTCGTGACTGTTATAACTTCTATAATCTCGAACTAAACAGTTTTTCGCCCAGACAGTAAAGTAGCAAAATTATTAGGTTGATAAGTATTGCTTATCATACCAGTTATTGTTGTAGTTTTATGGAGTTTCGATTACCACTATTCGTAGTCCAGCCTAAATATTTTTGTCGCCGTTTTTTCGCAAAGCTGTTACTTCAGGTTTTCTGTTTTGTGTAGTTGACGTCTATAATGATAAACACAGTGTTTGACGTTAAGCACGAAGTTAAACAATTGAATACGTGTGCTGTGCTTGCTGTGGAAACTCGAGTTTTAGGTCAGTTAGCCCTCATACGTAACGTTGAGCCACTGGGGTGGGGAGGGAGTTTTAAAAAATAACAATCTCACATATGCTATTGGATCGGTTATTAATATCATTATATCATCAGGCATACAATTCTGATATTCAAAAATTCGGCATTTAATAAAATCGATGAAACGGTATTTTCATATTCTTTTCTTAACTTTTTTATATTTTCATTGCTACTTTTGCTCGCCCCCTCGCACAGTGGTATGTCTCCGGACTTGCACTGCTTGAAACTAGATTTCGATACCTTTGATGGGCAGAGCACAAATAGCCGTTTGTTTAACTTTGTACTTAACAACAAAAAAACACGTTATTTCTTGATTTCTTTTAGTTAGGCCTAAGTGTTCGTCACGAAAACAATGTTAAATAACGTTTAAAAAGACGTTATACCTACGTATTAATGAAATAATGCATTAAAACAAACAAATCGTAATACACAAATTATCCGTTTGATTGATGATTGTTTACTAAATAAGACATTACAATTTAAAACATTTTTCATAGATCAAAATACTTATTTTAATTATGTTCGCAAGTACATAATAAGCACGTATTCGGACTGTATGATTAACTTACTTTCGTTTGCATGTTGTTGCTTTTCTAAACTGTTTTCATTATTATTTTTTTAATTTTATCTACACTTGTTTCTTCACAGAAAGGTGACAACATAAAGAAAATTCGAGAAGAGGTAAAACGCCAGAAATAATAATATTTTTTTTTTTTGACAATGTTGGTTGTTTTCAAGTGAAAAGTTTAACGAGCGTAAAATATAATAAGATATATTTACTACAAAAACCACAGTGGTTGGACAAAAGAAAAATATAGGTGGCTTAATAAAGTATGGTTTCGTTTTTGGATGTTAGAACTGATTTTAATTCTATATAAAAGGATTTCCGCAACTTTCTGAAAGGTATGCTGAAAAGTTAGGCTTCACGTCTCGAGAACAAAATTCAGCATAAAGCGTGGCGAACTAGTTCACTCATGATGATCGTTTACAAGTTTAGCCACTAACTCACCTACTGATCGAACTTTTATGATCTGACCTCCTTGAAAGTCAATGCGATCGTTTTTCTCTTTCACTTGTCTTGACATCTAGCGTGAAACAAAGAAAGCGTTTGTTTGAATAATAATACGGGTTACCTATCTAATTGTTCATTGAAATAAGAAATTAACCAATCACTTGGAAATTTAGTCCACTTTGTATCTGGATATGAGTGGATAGTCAAAAATTTAAGTCGGTTCTTATTTTCCTTTTTTTGTCCAACCTTTGTGTGATATGCGTTTAAAAATAATCCAAGTAGAGGTTATACTAATAAAATAAATCTCCAAATTGAGCCGTGAATGATTAATTTCTTTTCAAGTGATTTAAAAATATTCGTATACAAAAATATATTTTTAAGATGAAGTAAAATTTTTATTAAATATTAATGTTAAAATACACACTTCAGTACCTTATAAACTATATATAGTTTGTAGAAAGTTAACATTAGATATATATATACAAAACGAGATAAATGTAAGACTAAAATTGTTAAGTGTGCTTGATAATTATTCTTTAAAATATTTAACATTACTGCTAGAAGAGAATATATCATTATTTTTATTCCGTTATTACATCAGTAAACTAATTGATAAGGTAGTTAATGTTATCAGTTAAGATACAGTGATATAGAGTATCTTAAATTCACTAAACTTTAAATAAATGGACTCAGAACCCCCATGAGAGTGATTTAATGATTTGTTTTAAACATGGATCATAATTGGATGGGATCATAAGCAAACTCGTGTGTTCAACTTAAAAATTCAGATATAATAAGGGCATATATATATATATATGTGTGAGTGTTACTGTTCTTACAAGTGAAAAAAACAATACAAGAACAGTTTAATCATATTAATATTCAGTCATGTAAATCATGTTGAAGAATTTACATTTTATGATTAATGTTTAACATATTTTTACACATCAGAGTGGTGCCAAAATCAATATTTCAGACAGTTCCTGTCCAGAACGTATCATTACTGTCACAGGAATAACAGACGTTGTACTTAAAGCCTTTGCTCTGGTTGCTAAAAGGCTAGAAGAGGTACGTTTCTGTATTCTGAAACCTTTCAAGATCTCAAAGGTGTGTTGCCTCCTGAGTACAATATCTCAGTTTCTATTTCTTTTTATGTTTACTTTAGAGTACCTTATCTTCTGCTTATCTTTACTTTAGAGTACCTTATTTTCAGTTTATGTTAACTTTAGAGTACCTTATCTTCTGTTTATGTTTACTTTAGAGTACATTATCTTCAGTTTATGTTTACTTTAGAGTACCTTATCTTCTGTTTATGTTTACTCGGAGTACCTTATCTTCTGCTTATGTTTACTTTAGAGTACCTTATCTTCAGTTTATGTTAACTTTAGAGTACCTTATCAACTATTTATGTTTACTTTAGAGTACATTATCTTCAGTTTATATTTACTCTAGAGTACCTTATCTTCAGTTTATGTTTACTTTAGAGTACCTTATCTTCTATGTATGTTTACTTTAGAGTATCTTATCTTCAGTTTATGTTTACTTTAGAGTATATTATCTTCAGTTTATGTTTACTTTAGAGTACCTTATCTTCTGTTTATGTATACTTAGAGTACCTTATCTTCTGCTTATGTTTACTTTAGAGTACCTTATCTTCTGTTTATGTTTACTTAGAGTACCTTATCTTCTGCTTATGTTTACTTTAGAGTACATTATCTTCAGTTTATATTTACTCTAGAGTACCTTATCTTCAGTTTATGTTAACTTTAGAGTACCTTATCAACTATTTATGCTTACTTTAGAGTACATTATCTTCAGTTTATGTTACCTTTAGAGTACCTTATCTTCTGCTTATGTTTACTTTAGAGTACATTATCTTCAGTTTATATTTACTCTAGAGTACCTTATCTTCAGTTTATGTTTACTTTAGAGTACCTTATCTTCTATTTATGTTTACTTTAGAGTATCTTATCTTCAGTTTATGTTTACTTTAGAGTATATTATCTTCAGTTTATGTTTACTTTAGAGTACCTTATCTTCTGTTTATGTTTACTTAGAGTACCTTATCTTCTGCTTATGTTTACTTTAGAGTACCTTATCTTCTGTTTATGTTTACTTAGAGTACCTTATCTTCTGCTTATGTTTACTTTAGAGTACATTATCTTCAGTTTATATTTACTCTAGAGTACCTTATCTTCAGTTTATGTTACCTTTAGAGTACCTTATCAACTATTTATGTTTACTTTAGAGTACTTATCTTCAGTTTATATTTACTCTAGAGTACCTTATCTTCAGTTTATGTTTACTTTAGAGTACCTTATCTTCTATTTATGTTTACTTTAGAGTATCTTATCTTCAGTTTATGTTTACTTTAGAGTATATTATCTTCAGTTTATGTTTACTTTAGAGTACCTTATCTTCTGTTTATGTTTACTTAGAGTACCTTATCTTCTGCTTATGTTTACTTTAGAGTACCTTATCTTCTGTTTATGTTTACTTAGAGTACCTTATCTTCTGCTTATGTTTACTTTAGAGTACATTATCTTCAGTTTATATTTACTCTAGAGTACCTTATCTTCAGTTTATGTTACCTTTAGAGTACCTTATCAACTATTTATGTTTACTTTAGAGTACTTATCTTCAGTTTATATTTACTCTAGAGTACCCTATCTTCTGTTTATGTTTACTTTAGAGTACCTTATCTTCTATTTATGTTTACTTCAGAGTACCTTATCGCCAGTTTATCTTTACTTTAGAGTACCTTATCTTTTGTTTATGTTTACTTTAGAGTACCTTATCGTTAGTTTATTCAGCTTGGAAAAAATAAAATATTTTCATTGAGGTTAATTTTAAAATTAGCAGTTTATTGAGTTGTTTTTCTCCATCTGCTAACTATAATATATATATTACAAATTAACAGTTTCAAACATCAAGTTTTATATTTAAAACGTTTTCCAAAGTACATTATATTAAATTCTAGCCACTTGACAGTTTCAGTGTCATATATTACTTTGTTAGGTACCAGTGTGGTATATCATAGTGTTTCGTGAGATGTGTAGTACTCTACTCGCCATCTATAGCCTCAAATATTTTAAGTATCGGATTTAAGTTCTGTATAATAACAGAAACAACAATTAAATATTTTACGATTTCGATGGTTTATGCGTTACAGTTTTATTACACGTTTAGTATTTCGTGATCTTTCCTGTAGAATAGATAACAAACCAACATCGGCTTCTAAAGATAAGTAAAGCTTTTATTAACAGCCTATTTGTTTATTTCAAATTAAAACTTAAATCACTCATCTTTGTTCGAATAAAATAGCCCCAGCCAGTTAATATTAAAACAGTGTTGTTGTGTCTTGGTGGTTGCGATCGATAGTTTGTTTTGAAGGTTATCTGTTAACATGATATATTTCCAGAAGTTATATTTACATGATATCTTCCGAAGCTGATAAACCTTTATTCAAATACTAACATTATTTTTAAGCTTGTTTTACTTTTTCGTCTTGATTGCATAATCTTCGATTGTACCACACAGTGAATTTTCTGAGCTTATTGTTTTAACCTTTATAGGACTTACACAACATCTCTAACACTGACCTTGCCAGGCCTCCGGTAACTGTTCGCCTCATCGTTCCGACTAGTCAATGTGGCTCAATTATCGGTAAAAATGGATCGAAGATAAAAGAAATTATAGAAGTGGGTTTTGTTAATTAGCTTCTAAACTTCAGTTAACAATGAAGTGTTTTGTTAATTAGCTTCTAAACTTCAGTTAACAATGAAGTGTTTTGTTCAGCTTTAGTTTCTTTGTTTTTACGTGTGTGTTATGTTCGGAAAACGGGTTTGACCTCGTATGCGTTAACTTTTCATATTCTCTCCCACTCTAAATAAGAAGATATTTATAGTATATGTATAATGAAAACATAATATGCCCTTTAGTAGCTTATCGGCAGTTTATTTAATTACTGTGGTCTAAAGCTTTAAACGTATAGAATCTACATAATTTAGGCTTGCTAGTAGATACTACAGAGTATATATTAATATTTGTTTCTGTAATAATGTACTTATTAACACGAAACATAACATGTATCGAAATGCCTTCAATTATGTTTAGCTACTAAAGAACATGTATCGAAATGCCTTCAATTATGTTTAGCTACTAAAGAACATGTATCGAAATGCCTTCAATTATGTTTAGCTACTAAAGAACATGTATCGAAATGCCTTCAATTATGTTTAGCTGCTAAAGAACATGTATCGAAATGCCTTCAATTATGTTTAGCTACTAAAGAACATGTATCGAAATGCCTTCAATTATGTTTAGCTACTAAAGAACATGTATCGAAATGCCTTCAATTATGTTTAGCTACTAAAGAACATGTATCGAAATGCCTTCAATTATGTTTAGATACTAAAGAACATGTATCGAAATGCCTTCAATTATGTTTAGCTACTAAAGAACATGTATCGAAATGCCTTCAATTATGTTTAGCTACTAAAGAACATGTATCGAAGTGCCTTCAATTATGTTTAGCTAGTAAAGGAACAAGAAAACAGTTTTTTATTCATATACACCCACATTTTAAAAGTTGATGGTATGTGTAATTCTATATAACTGACAAACTACAAAGTGAAAAGGAATTAATATTAATTACTAACGTGTCCGGCATGGCCAGGTGATTAATCCAAGGTTTGAATCCCCGTCACACCAAACAGGCTCGCCCTTTGAGCCGTTAAGATGTTATAATGTTACGGCAAATTTCACTATTCGTTAGTAAACAAGTAGTCCAAGAGTTGGCGGTTGGTGGTGATGACTAGCTACCTTCCCTCTTCTCTTTCTCTACTAAATTAGGGACGGCTAGTGCAGATAATCCCCGTGTAGCTTTGCCCGAAATTAAAAAAACAACAACAATTGCTGAGGTTTTATAGATTGATTAAATGAGTAACTTCTTATTCAAGTGGTGCTGATTCACAAGTTGAAAAAAAAAAAAGTGAAGTTTTATGTGAAAACGTTAAAATAAAAAGGAAAGGAAATTCATGGATGTCCTACTTAGTTTGTCCAAAACTGACGATAAAGGAACTGTTAAAGCGAAGGATCCGACGAAAGTATAGCAGTTAATAATTTAACAGCAATAGAATCATGCTTTAATACCGGTTTATGATCCAAGAAATGAACAATTAGCAACGTATGTTTTAACAGTTTCTCGTTTCAAGTTGCTACGTTACAAACTAATAATTTAACAGTGTAATAGTCATGATTCAATACCAGTTTAGGACACAAGAAATAAACAGTTCATAAAGTACATATTAATAAGTTACTACATCATTTTAAAAAATGTCATTCATTTACTAACAACGAAGTTAACGAGTTATTTTGTTTGATATGATCTACAACACTCCGGGTTAAAACCTGGTGAGATTACTTCATACATTAACATGGGTTTATCAACCATAACAATACCAGGTTATTAATTCTTCTTGTAGATGATTTAAGTGAACAATAATTTGCAACCGTCTGCTTACGTTACTTCATTTTGTATTGTACAAAATAGGTAAACATTGTTTAACTTACACATTTGTGGTAACACAACTGTATTAAATATTTAAGTGAACTAACTACAAGTTATAATATTGTAATTCGATGTAATGAAATAACCATTATATAATACTTAGTCAATAATTTTAAAATAACAGCTACTGTTACCTTTAAACCACCGCATAATTTGGTCGTTTGATTAGTTTTGTTTTTTGTTTAGTTATAAAGTAATATTAGTATACTTTATTTGTGCGCTAGTACCGCGGTATGTCTCCGGATTTACAACGCTAAAATCAGGGGTTCGATTCCCCTCGGTGGGCTGAGCAGGTAGCCCGATGTGGCTTTGCTATAAGACAAACACACACATAGTTTATTTGCAGGAATACATAAATAAAAACCCTCTTTAAAAACTGTTGAGATGAAATCACATACTTCAATATAAACCAGATTTGAGGTAATAAATACAGATTTGGTGAAATAACTATGTTCTATGTAAAAATATACACCTGGTGATTGTTATTTTAGGGTAAAACTACACAATAGGCTATCTAGGTTTTGTCCTTCTACGGGAATCGAGCCTTGGATTTTACCACTGACTAATTCACGAGGAACAAAATACATAGTGAACTCCAATGTAGTTGATGAAATTAATTACAATACTGAGATAGTTTTGTTTAAATCGTTCACATGACTCATATGTTATTCTGGACTTTATAGCCAAAAACAACTTGGACCCATAAGCCTAATAGTCCCTAAGTAGTTTAGAAAACAGTGTTTAACCGAACAATGAAGTATGGATTTCATCGATGGGAATTTAGTGTTAAAATATCATTTTTCGTGTCTCCTTGTATCATGTTTAAACCCAAGATCTTACGTAATCCCTGAAGCTCATTTCTTTCTGACTTATATGTAATTGAGAGAGCAGAACTTTGTCCGTTACACTCACTATCTTATCTCTGAAGACTTAACTCTAATGATGACACGTTTGTGGTAATGCCTTGACGTACTGTATCTCCTGCTCTGTGTAGTTCTTTTCTTAAGAACGTGCCAAATAACATCATCAACAAAAACTACTCCGATCTGTTCGTCACAACATCGTAAAGTCCAGAACTATAAATAGAAGACATACGATATGATTTACTAACATTCTTTCAAATCCGGCAATTTTTGTGCAGCATAATCTTTCCAACCTTAAGAGTTCGGCCAGGTGGTTGGGGCGCTCGAATCTTTCCTTCCATCTAGTCTTGCTGCTAAGTTAGGAACGACTGGCGCAGATAGCCCTCGTGACCTTTGCGAAATTTAAAACAAACAAACAAACAAAATACAACATTAGATCAAATTATTAATCATATAATAACCATTGAAGAAATTCTATAGCAACAACTGAAGTAATCCTATAATAACCATTGAAGAAATTCTATAGCAACAACTGAAGTAATCCAATAACAACCATTGAAGAAATTCTATAGCAACAACTGAAGTAATCCTATAATAACCATTGAAGAAATTCTATAGCAACAACTGAAGTAATCCAATAACAACCATTGAAGAAATTCTATAGCAACAACTGAAGTAATCCCATAACAACCATTGAAGAAATTCTATAATAAAACTGAAGTAATCTAATAACAACCATTGAAGAAATTCTATAGCAACAACTGAAGTAATCCCATAACAACCATTGAAGAAATTTCATAACAATGACTGTAGTAATTCGATAACAACGACTGAAGTAATTCTATAACAATAACTGAAGAAAGATCAAGGCAACTATATAACTAATTTCGTAACAATGAATGGTGTAATTTACTACCACTAATTTATCTTTAGGTGAGAATAGCTAACTAGCCGGTAGGTGTTACTGACGACATATATGAGTATATAATATTTTTTAAACAGAGATATTACCAGTCTGCACAAATGAACATTTACGTGCATTTATTTTAATTATTCTGGCCATTAGAGTCTTACGTATAATCTTCAGTTCAAACAATTCTGTATCATATAAAATCGTTCATGTATCCATCCAAGAGCCAAAGACTTTTAGTCAGTTTAATTCTACATCCAATTTATTTAAAGCCAAATTACTATATAGTTCTCATGATGTAACTACATCACATCGTATCCACTCTTATCAAGCTGTCATTTAAACCGTAGCATCTTTATGGAAAAATTCAAATCTATCAGAACTGTTAATTCAGGTTTCAGCTTGTAAAACTTTAACACTCCGATTTAGGTCCTTCGTTTCCCAGGAAATACTCTGTACCTAACTAATCCCAGAGAAGTCTTGACGTCACTTTCTTTTTGGGTGTTAGGTTACTATGACAGCTTTAGCTTTTACTTAAAATCAAATTCCTATAAGTTGTGAGTTACGATACATAAAGTCCCCTTGTAGAATGTATAAATTTGGTTTACAATAAGTTACTACCATTACAATACCGTTGCTGTCATCTACTGATTAGCATTATTATATATTTCTAGGAACCAGAAGTGTCCAAACGTATAAAGGTATAAACGTATAAGTGATGTCACGTATATCTAGAATTTTTTTTTTCATGATCATCTCATATAATATGTAGTTTATATTCTATATTGAATATCATATCAACGTTTAAAATTACCTTTTTCATAATAATAAAGAGTTATAGAGCATTTACAAACCTTTATAATTATTTTAAAACTTTTAGAAATATTTCAGTTCAGCCGAATTTTTACAGTTAAACACAATTATAAAACAGTCATTTGGCTTGTTAGATATTTCAAGTGTTTTTTCTTCTCCCTTTTGTGATCAAAATAATTCAAAGAAAAACAACAAATGTAAATAACTTGAGAAATATACAGTTTGTTGGACAGAAAGACTCTTAAGACAATGAAACGTATATAAAACGACTACAATAACATGGTGATATGTAAAAGGCTACTACAACATAACGAACTGAGTGTATCAAATATAACCACCAGTTTTAACTAGTCCTTCTACTATTATGTGAAGAACTGAGTTGATCAAATATAACCACCAGTTTTAACTAGTCCTTCTACTATTATGTGAAGAACTGAGTTGATCAAATATAACCACCAGTTTTAACTAGTTCTTCTACTATTATGTGAAGAACTGAGTTGATCAAATATAATCACCAGTTTAAACTAGTCCTTTTACTACTGTGTGAAGAATTGAGTTGACCAAGTATAACCACCAGTTTTCACTTGTTCTTCTACTACTGTGTGAAGAATTGAGTTGATCAAATATAACCACCAGTTTTAACTAGTCCTACTACTGTGTGAAAAATTGAGTTGATCAAATATAACCACCAGTTTTAACTAGTCCTACTACTGTGTGAAGAATTGAGTTGATCAAATATAACCACCAGTTTTAACTAGTCCTACTACTGTGTGAAGAATTGAGTTGATCAAATATAACCACTAGTTTTAACTAGTCCTTCTACTAGTGTCTTAAGAATTGAATTGATCAAATATAACCACCAGTTTTAACTAGTCCTTCTACTATTATGTGAAGAACTGAGTTGATCAAATATAACCACCAGTTTTAACTAGTCCTTCTACGATTATGTGAAGAACTGAGTGTATCAAATATAACCACCAGTTTTAACTAGTCCTTCTATTATTATGTGAAGAACTGAGTTGATCAAATATAACCACCAGTTTCAACTAGTCCTACTATTATGTGAAGAACTGAGTTGATCAAATATAACCACCAGTTTTAACTAGTCCTTCTACGATTATGTGAAGAACTGAGTTAATCAAATATAATCACCAGTTTAACAAATTTTTCTACTATTGTGTTAAGGATTGAGTTGATCAAATATAACCACCAGTTTTAACTAGTCCTTTTACTACTATGTGAAGAACTGAGTCGATCGAATATAGCCACCAATTTTAACTAGTCCTTGTACTACTGTGTTAAGAATTGAGTTGATCAAATATAACCACCAGTTTAACTAGTCTTTCTACGTGAAGAACTGAGTTGATCAAATATAACCACTAATCTTAACTAGTCCTTCTTCTACCATTCGAAAAACTGAGTTGATTAGATATAACCACCAGTTTAACTTGTCCGTCTACAACTTGGAGAACCGAGTTTGTCGTATATAACCGTCTAATCAAAAACTCAAGACATTATTGGTTTTGTCCAGTGTGCGTATAAAATTCTAACCGTTTAATCTAAACACAGTCAGATTGATTAAATGTAACAAAAAGAACGATAATTGATTACTACTACATGTATTGATATAAATTCACATTCATCCATCAGGTTACGGGAGCGTCCATACAAGTGGCCAGCGAAATGCTACCTAATTCGACAGAAAGAGTAGTTATAGTTTCCGGCACTGCTGGAGCAGTCACAAAGTGTATTTATCAGATCTGTTGCGTCTTGGTGGAGGTGAGAATTCAGTCAGCTGAGAATGATTTTTCTCTTTTACTATAAATTGTAAAATTTTGTTAATAAAAAAGAGACAATTGATTAATTTGTATTTATAAATATTATAAAGACTCATTGGTTAGAATCTTATATACAGGTCATTTAAAACAGTTTATACGATGTAAACATGATTTGTAGATTCCGTGTATTTTCCTAAATATAAGATAATTATAAGCGCGTGATAAGCAAGAGTGTCAGTTCTTCTGGTAATACAGGACGAAGAATGTGATTAAAAAAAACCACTGACAACACTAAATACATGACGTTCAACGTGCCAGACATGAAAATATAATAGTTTTGTATGTTTGTTTGAAATTAAGTCCAAAACTACACAGTATGTTATCTGTGCTCTAGCACGGGTATTGAAACACAGTTTCTAGCAAAGATAAAGGGACTCGTACTACACAGTTATATAATAAAATATTTTAATTTCCTTTTGACCGATTTTCATAGTAAACAGCCTGAGTATTTTGATTCGGTCAAAATATGAATTTTGTTATTTGAAATGTTAAGGAACAAAAGTTAAAATACTGTAAAGATAAACTAGAACATATATTTTAAGTATTTGTGCTTTATATTTCTATTGTTTCTTGAAAAGAATCTACAGATAATCTTTATGAAATAATGCTTTTGTTAATTAGGGTTTAAAAGAATCTACAGGTAATCTTTATGAAGTTATGATATTGTTAATTAGGATCTAAAAATTTACAAATAATCTTTATGAAGTAATGCTCTTGTTAATTAGGATTTAAAAGTATACAGATTATCTTTATGAAGTAATGCTCTTGTTAATTAGGATTTAAAAGTATACAGATTATCTTAATGAGGTAATGCTCTTGTTAATAGGGTTTAAAAGAATATACAGATAATCTTTATGAGGTAAGAAGATTTATTAAAAAGTTACCGAGTTTTTAATTAACTTCTTAGGAACTGAATTCACAAAAGTTAGTAACTAACTCTGTATTTCATGCGACTCTTTTTCATGTTAAACATGCATTAATAATGTTGTAGGACACTATAATAGTTCCCTGGTAGGTCAGCGTATGTGTCAGGACTTATGTTGCTAAATTCGTGATGACGAGAAACCCACTTGGAGTAAAAATGTATTCTAAAGACAGCTGTTATGGGTATTAATAGAATACATTGTTGCTAAGTTGTGGGTTCAATTTCACGCGTTGTACAGAGTGCAGATCGCCCATTGTGTAGGTTTGCGCTGAAAACAACAAACAGTTTGTAACGTTAGACTGATTCAATGTTGATTTACGTGAAACTTTTTATCACGAGAAAATGTTTGTTGTGCTACTTTACTTTAATGTAAAGCGCGCGCTTTACAACATAATAACTGGCAGCTTTATATTGTGAAAAAAAAAACACACCATATGCAGTGTTGACAAATTAACAACACTTGCTCCAGTACGGACTACAATTATTGACTTATTCTAGCTCAGTATTGGTATAAGTTTAGTGCCATGTACTAATATTAATCTAAGCTTAGTGCCATATATTGATACGAACCCATCTAAGTTTAGCACTACGTACTGATATGAACCTATTTAGGTTTGGTATAGTGCACTAATATGAACCCATCTAAGCTTAGTGGAATATATAAATATTAAAGTATCTAAGTTTAGTATTGCGTATCAATAAGAACCTATATAGGTTTATTATTGTGTATTAATATGAGCCTATCTTAGTTTAGTGGTATATAATAATATTAAACTACCTTAGTTTAGTACAACTTATTGATACGAACCCATCTAAGTTCAATGCTATGTGCTGATGTGAACGTATTATTATGACTGTCTTTGGAAAGCGTGATTCTATTTAGTTAATGTTATTATTACAGTCTCCTATGAATGGAACAACAATACCCTACCGTCCCAAGCCAACAACACCATCAGTCATACCCTCTGGTGGTCAAGCCTATGTCATTCAAGGGCGGTATGCTATACCACATCCTGATGTTAGTGTAATGCTGTGAGATAGCTCTATTTTACTTAGTTGGTCCTTTTATATTATGTTTGTGTATGCATGTGTAAAAAGTAACATTCTGAAGTGCTTCTTTCAATTCATAAAACTGTGGATCACTTTTAAATTACTTAATTTTTGACCAAGTAATAAAAGAAAGTGTTTCATAGTCCAGACTTTTAAGCGTCATGTTTAATTCGGTCCTTCTTATCCACTACCTTGCTAGCCTAAAAGTTTATCTAGTTTTAACAGTCTATAAGAATATGGCATTATTGTTAACTTAAAAATGTAAATTTAAGGTATAGAGAGAAAAGCTGGGCATCTATTTAAACATGGTTAACATGAATATTTTCCTAACATTTACATCCTATAATCCTGTAACACTACATCTAAACCTTGTTACGTAAAAAACCTCTTGGATGCACCAGTGCCTGAATTGTGAATTTTAGAATAAAAACAAACAAACATCTTTTTTAGACCCATCTTTAACATGTTAAAATTGTGAAAAACATCCTTTTTGTGCCTCTTTAAGTCTTTAAGCCTTAATCTTATGGATTTTTAGCTTGTATATTAATACTTAGATCCATTACCACCTTCCTTCTTCCCAGGAAAAATGGCAACCGCAACATTTAACTGATCTTCTGGTTTATGAACGTTAAAAAAGTGGCTTGTGTATTACGTAATAAATATAACTGGCATTCTTTATTGACACCACATTGTGCAGGATAAAGTAAAATCAAATTACTTCTGCACAGTGACGCCCTTTGGTGGGAAATATTGGAACTAAAATACAGCTGGAAATTCAAGATATTAACGCGAGTTTTGCACTCTATATTTATTTTCCCTGAGAATGAAATTGTAACAGTATTTGTGCATAATTAAAATGTAGACTTTAACGTACTAAATCTTTCTCTCTCTCTCTACCAGTTTGAACGCTAGAAAATAAATGAAATGAAATATTTTATCTAGACGTAGACGTCACATTTATCATAAAATGTTCAGACTTTGAAACAGCATATATTCCTTTAAAGAGATGTTAACAACGTGTTTTCTGTTTTTCATTAAAACTTAAGCCAATAATAAAACGCATTTTAAAATCCAGACTAACTCTGGTTACAGCTTTTGTCTTCATTTTAATGACTTAGTTCTATTATTTTTCACCAGTCACCTACGTAATTTATAACTACTTTAAAAATTGTTCTTCTTTAACTGCAGATAATAAAGCTCCATCATTTAGCTGCTGTGCAAAATGCGCCAATGTTGTCTTGTCATACACTTGGACCTCAGTCTACTCAAGGTAAGCCCTCATCAAAATATACATCTATCTTACATATGAATTCGTCATTACTATAACCACTTACAGTTAAACGTCCTATGAATTTGTGTGTGCTCTGTTTCGACTAACCTCCATCACACCGAACACGCTCGCTCTTTCAGTAGTGGGGGCGGTATATTGTGACGGTCAATCCCGGTATTCGTTGGTAAAAAGGTAGCCCAAGAGTTGGCGGTGGGTGGTGATGACTAGTTGCCTTCCCTCTAGCCTTACACTGCTAAATTAGAGACGGCTAGCGTAGATAGTCCTCATGTAACTTTGCGCGAAATTCAAGACAAACAAACTGTTTCGACCATAGGACTTATTAGGCCTAATGATTTGAGATTTTACTCACAAAAAAAACACAAAAAAACTCTTGAATGAAATCAGAAAACTATAATTTTAAGCTAGCTATCTTTTATGTTACACATATTATTGATTGTGTAAGAACAATATCAATCAATAATGATAAATGTAGTACGAATCCGTTCGTTTGCTGTTAAACATAAAGATACACAATGGGAGATTTTGTTGTGCTTACCATTGTATGAAAACCAGATTATTTTACTGTCATAAATCCAGAGATTTACTTCTGAGCTTCTAGGAGAGTGTTCTTTTCACTCTTTAAGAAACGTTTATATAAATAAATATTTAATCTTATTGTGAATATTTTTACCAATATTTTTTATTAAATAACAAAAAAACAACATAATACAAATATTTTATTGGATGAAAATAATTTATTTTGTAGCGACGTCAGAGCATTATTTAGAAACAGTAACTTCCATTGAAACTAATCTTTAATTTCAATTGCTATTGTAATTCAATAACATAAAATAATTGTAGTTATTCAGATTTTGGAGAAGATACCAATACGATCACTATAGTGGAACCGAGAGCAGCTACAAACTGAAGCTGAAAGAATTGTTTTTAAGCTAATTGTAGCATAGAAAACAAGTGGAAAAATGTTTTTAGCACATAAATTAAATGTATAATAATATACCGCTTTATTAAAATTAAAACGTTTTAAAAATTATATAACTCTTTAGGATAGATATACAAGTAACTTTGAATAATATATATTTCGTTTAACGAAGGATTTTGTACTTATGAGAAACAAAAAACGTTTTCGCTTAAAGGTATATGCTTACAACCAATGATTCAGATGGTTTTGCTTCAATAAATAAGCCGAAATATGGTAATTTATATGAGTTCGGTTAATGAAATATGTCTGCAACAAGTGTTGTTTGAATTTCGCGCAAAGCTACACGAGGGCTATCTGTGCTAGCCGTCCCTAATTTTGCAGTATAAGACTAGAGGGAAGGCAGCTAGTCATCACCACCCACCGCCAACTTTTGGGCTACTCTTTTACCAACGAATAGTGGGATTGACAGTCACATTATAACGCCCCCAAGGTTGAAAGGGCGAGCATGTTTGGCGCGACGGGGATGCGAACCCGAGACCCTCATATTACGAGTCGCAAGTCTTAACCCACCTGGCCATGCCAGGCCTCTACAACAAGTGATTCATACGGTTTTGCTCAAAGGTAATTGTCCACGTAGTGATTTGCAAATAACCATAAACACCAGAAACATCCAAGTGTAAACTGTTAAATGGATATTTTAAAACTAGTAACAACATTATAGTTTTGTACAAGTAAAAGATAATGAATATAACTGTCATTGTTTAACAGAATCAATGAATGATGAAACCAAAAGTAAGCAGTTTTTTCAGCTGAGATAAAATGTTTAATGTAAAACTAAAAGTCATAATATTTAAAATACAGGAAGTTATATAAACACGAAGCAGAAGAAGTTTAGTTTATATAGACCGTAAACTAAATTACGAATGTGCGTTCTTTTGTGTCTATAAAATACAAACTTTGATTCTAATTTCTAAATTTAATCAGCTACATATCCGATAATCTTGTAACTTTACGATACAATAGGTTCTTAAAATGCTGATTTATGATTTATAGAATACGCTAGTGATATTGAGTCGAGCGTTGTTTTGTTTTCTTCAATACAGCTGTAAACAAAAATCTGGAGGTTTATGTTGACACTGGAATGTTTGCGTCACCAAATCTGGCACTTCTTTCCATGCGTAATACTTTGCGGCGTAACACATCTGTTACCTCCAGCACAGCGACACCTGAAACTACTACAGAAATGAATATTCCAAACGATTTGATTGGCTGTGTGATAGGGAAAGGCGGAGCGAAAATCAATGAAATTAGGTGAGATGCATGTTGTTGTTTTTTTAAATATTTATGTTAAAATTAAACCGAGCTCAAAATTTGGATTATCTTGTTGGTAACATGGAAAACACTTGGCTGATAAACAACAAAATATATTTTCTGATGAAAAGCCAGTATATGCAGACAAAAAGAAATCGAGTTACACAGTGGCACGAGGCAAACAAAATAAATTAACATTTTTCCCATCTGATTGACAGCATGTTTCCTTCTTTGCTTATTTTATTATTATTTAAATAACCAAAAGACAAAAATACTCGTCCTTTCAGCCTTGGGGGCATTATAATGTGAGAGCCAATCTCACTATTCCTTGGTTTAAAAAAATAGCTCAAGAGTTGGCGGTGGGTGGTGATGGCTAGCTGCCTTCCCTTTAGTCTTACACTGCTAAACTGGGAACAGCTAGAGCAGATAGCCCTCGTGTAGCTTTGCGCGAAATTACAAAACAAACAACTGTTTATAAAAGCAGCAACAGCATTCAGATGAGCACTTAACCATTAAATAGCATTACCATCTTCTGATAATCTGATCCACACTTAATCTAAATGACATCACCATCTTATCCTACCCTGATTCATATTAAGCCGAAATAGCATGATTAACATCAACATCCTTTCGTATCCTGAACCTCTCTTAACCTAAATAGCATCACCACACAATCTTAACCTGATTCGTACTAAACCTAGATAGCATCACCACACAATCTTATCCTGATTTGTACTAAACCTAGATAGCATCACCACACAATCTTATCCTGATTAAACCTAGATAGCAACACCACACAATCTTAACCTGATTCGTACTAATCCTAGATAGCATCACCATACAATCTTATCCTGATTCGTACTAAACCTAGATAGCATCACCACACAATCTTAACCTGATTCGTACTAATCCTAGATAGCATCACCATACAATCTTATCCTGATTCGTACTAAACCTAGATAGCATCACCACACAATCTTATCCTGATTCGTATTAAACCTAGATAGCATCACCACACAATCTTATCCTGATTCGTACTAAACCTAGATAGCATCACCACACAATCTTAACCTGATTCGTACTAAACCTAGATAGCATCACCAACTTTTCTTATCCTGATTCGTACTAAACCTAGATAGCATCACCAACTTTTCTTATCCTGATTCGTACTAAACCTAGATAGCATCACCACACAATCTTATCCTGATTTGTACTAAACCTAGATAGCATCACCAACTTTTCTTATCCTGATTCGTACTAAACCTAGATAGCATCACCAACTTTTCTTATCCTGATTCGTACTAAACCTAGATAGCATCACCACACAATCTTAACCTGATTCGTACTAAACCTAGATAGCATCACCAACTTTTCTTATCCTGATTCGTACTAAACCTAGATAGCATCACCAACTTTTCTTATCCTGATTCGTACTAAACCTAGATAGCATCACCACACAATCTTATCCTGATTCGTACTAAACCTAGATAGCATCACCAACTTTTCTTATCCTGACTCTTAACCTAAGTAGTACTGCTTCCTCTCTTGTCCTGGCATGATTTAAGCTAAAATAACTTTAATTTTAAGCTATTTCACCGTGAAAACTTTTTATTGTTTCATTAGTTGAGACGCACGAGTTGGAGGTTATTGCGTCATTATTAATTTTATTTCTTAAGATAGGTAGTTATACTTCTCTTTGGTGCTTTGTATCTGAGATGAATCTTAAATATTAAAATCGTAAAGACGTTGGTCGTTTGTTGACTAGAGATTTCCAAAATCCACCTCATGAATGATATATATATATTATTTACCTATAATTAGCACTAAATACTCTCTGGTTTTGAAGTTTTATGATAATTTTGTAAATAGAATCAAGCTTCCATCTTATAATCAACTGTAATTACATCCTACAACTTTTAGTATTAACCAAAATTTAGCATTATTTGTATATTTTATGTTGATATCTTGCATAATACATTAAGTAACGGTTTAAAAGTAACTGTTACATCAGAGGTTGAAGCGAAACACCAAATTCGTATATATTTTATTCTACTGTCAAAAATAAGTGTTGGATGTAAAATAAACTTTGATTTACGTGTTACATATGATTGTTATTATTATATTTTATTATAGGAATATCATAACTGTCCTTTGCAATATTAGATCCGTGAAAGTAACAGGGGAATACTGTTTACAGGTTTCAACTGTGTAATTAATTAACCAAGTAAAGAATGTATTGATCTTCACATTTTCCATAATTCTGAAAATGGTTTTGTTGTGAAAGAGAACGTTACTGCCATCTATGTACCTTTTTTAATTTCATGTTTTTGTTATTTTTCCAGTATTTCAATTTTCATTTACGCTAGTTCTAAGATAACTTCCCTAAATGTAAAACTTTCGAAGAGAGTATTATTACTATATTTTGAACCTTTAACATAATTCTATTACTTCAGATTTCACTTTATGATAGCATTTAATATTTCGAGATCGGAATGAACAGTACAATATTTCGTACATTTTAAATTCGAGTAGAATAAGAAAGTCTTCTGGTATTTACTGATGTTCCACACAGAGTTTGTCCGACTGAACGTACAAAAAATTATCTTATTTTCATAATGTTCACCTCTAATATTATTTAAATAACTTACAGTTTATCGCACGTTAGAATTACAGCAAACAGCTGCTAACTTTTTATCTTAGACAGAGAAAATGCATTACTTCCAATGAAGCCGTTTCTAAGTCATGAGACTAATTATCACATTTCTACATGAAAATGAAATATTAGTCAAGCTGGATGTTTGAGACAGAATGTCTGCAAAACATTCACAATCTTTAATGAGCTGTTTGTCGCACACAACCTTCAACGTGTCTTGTGTGTGTATTACAATGCATGTAAATAATTAACAGACAACTTTCTGGAGCTACAATCAAGATCTCTACCGCAGAAGAAAGTGCCAAATACAGAACAGTGTTAATATTAGGAACGCCTGAATGTATTAGTGTAGCACAACACCTGATCAACGCAAGGTAAGGTAAATTAATAGTAAACAAACATTGCTAGTTGCCATTAGCCGTAAGAGAAAGTGTAGTTTGTGCAATCCCAATACATTGATTAGTGACATTGACGAAAATACAGTGACGTAATTTTTGTTTCATATAGTTGCATAAAATGGATAAAGAATTACAACAGTAAGAACTATTTTGACGTAATCTACTTGCAGACGGTCACTCTTTGAAAAATATGATTGTTGTTTTAACTCATACGTAAAAAGTGGAATGTGATGTATATTTTAATTGTACTCTACGGTTTGTTCTACTTAAAAATGTATTTTTTCACTGTTAAGTTTATTAGTAAGAAAACACAATTCTTCTAGCACGTGTTCCAGGGATTACAGGCACCAAGATTAGCTATTGAATTTCCATTTTCGTTTTCAATATCACAAAACACACACAAAGTTCAAACCTCAATTACAAACGGATCTTCCGTGTCGCTGTGGTTGGAACACACCTGAACTATCTGTCGTATGGAGCGATGTCATATAGCGATAGTTGTGACCACACAAAGGACATTGTCTCAAATTGGTATGAATCAACTTTTATCAACAATTTATTATGCCATGTTCACACTTCATGCACGCGCCTTAGGTAGTGTGAAAATAACAACACAGCGTTATCACCAACAGTCGTCTTTTACTGGTAAAGCACTATATACGTTTATTTGTACCAACAAAGAACACAACGTCATCACCAACAGTCGTATTTTTTGGTAAACCAGTATACATTTATCTGTATTAACAGCAAACACAGTGCCATCCCGAACAGTCGTCTTTTACTGGTAAAGCACTATATACGTTTATTTGTACCAACAAAGAACACAACGTCATCACCAACAGTCGTATGTTTTGGTAAACCAGCATATATTTATCTGTATCAACATGAAAAATAATCTCACCAACAAGAATTTTCTGGATTACACTAAATATTCCGATGTTTGATCATCACCTATAGACTTAACTCTCTAAAACAAATTTATATTTAATTAAAGGCCAGAACTCTTAGAAATATAAACATTCACAGTATCTGTAGTTACTTAACAGTACTGATAATATTACAAAACAAAAGACAAATCAAATAAATATGTGTTAACTTATATGAGGGACACCTACTGAAACTTATCTTGTGGAAACAAAATGCGGCGCTTTACACACAGTATACACTTTAATATGTACAATTCTATACATTACTTTACTTAAGTAATTACTGCTGTCTAGTAATTAGTTTAAACAAACTTTAAAGACCGATATCTTACTCGTTAATTATTATTAACCTCTGCTTACAAAATACTTTCATAGATTACAACTTGAAAGTGATCCAGTAATTAATATGGCCAATCTGAAACCAAAACTAAAACTAATAATGTGATTTAATACCTTTTAAAATTATTTATACTCTTCAAAAGCTAATAAGCAGTTTAAAGTTTGTTAAGCAAAAAAAAACAACAAATTCTTCTTGGGATAAAATATTGTTAACACTCGATTTTTATAATAAGTAAACAGACTTAATTTCTCAATCCAAACCTTCAAGAGTGTATGATAAATATTGTTAATGGTGTGATGATACTTTTACGTTTATGACCTGAAGTACCTCGTTCTGTGAATAATGATACTTGAGGAAGGAAGCACAGATGTCCTATCTGATAAAGACGGATTAATGTTCCATTGCAACACGTATCGTGTTTCCCTCAAAATAAATCACTTCTGATAAACCTTTTGTTTCCAATTTTTCTATTCTTAATAATGTGTGTTTACTTAATTTATTACCAGGAATCATATGCTAAGCTAACAACATCAATTCATGATTATATTTTTTATATATAGACCTCAGTAGAGAACACTGTCTTATTTTCCGTCTCTTCTAAAGCGAACCTTCAAACATCTAACTCTTATTGTAATTTTATTTTAAACAATTTTGGATTTCCTTAAATCCATAAGACTGGTACGAACAATCTAAATTAAATGTGATGCCCAATAGGATAGCTTATTTCGCAGGAAACAAATGTATCCTTAGGAATATTTTTTTTTTTATTTCTGTATATTTATATAATTTTATATAATATTATGTTTATCTTTTCAAACTTCAGTTAACAGTTGGATTTCTTTTTTCCAGGATGACGTTTGACACTATCTAATATGTTATTCTGTTTCTTTCCCCAATTATATGTCTCTAGCATAGAAGCTCATAAGATTCTGGCCATGGACCCAAATTCAAACCATGTTATATCCCAAAACTATCTGGTTAAGCCGTCTCCACTGGCTCTAAGTCCTGCTGCTGTCTATACTCTGGACCCTAGAGCTCTCTTTGCCTATTTCAACAACTTCACATTTGAAGGTTTAAAGAACTCTGCTTTTAAAACACGTGTCGGCTTCTTTCATAAGGGAAGTAAGAAGTCAGAGAGCAGTAAATATTCTCCGTATTAGAAGAAGAGGTGCAGCCCGTGACACGTGTCACACGTTGTACGACAGACAGTGTTGATTGTGTCACGTTTGTCTTCTATTTCATAAGGGAAGTAAGAAGTCAGAGAGCAATAAATATTCTCCGTATTAGAAGAAGAGATGCAGCCCGTGACACGTGTCACACGTTGTACGACAAACAGTGTTGATTGTGTTACGTTTGTTTTCTAAGCCCAAGAATCTGATTGGTGGTGATGTAACTGACACTTCTTGTGCTGGAACAGATAAGCAAGAGCTATTCGTGTAGACAGAAACCTACGTGACACTCACACTGTACTAGAGGATATAGCAATACATTTTTACAGGTTTAGATTGAATGAACTGTAATAATAAGAAATTAGACATACTAATGTTAAGTTACATACATCAGTCTATATAGTTTACTGAGATGTTTCTGTTTTTATGTTTTTTTATGGTTTCTTATTTTCAAGTCAACAGATTTACTGATGTTTTGTTTACTAATCTCGGTGCACACTGTCATCCAATAGTTCTGTAATGTTGTGTAAACTAGAAGTCCATAAAATAAACTCTGGTATCTACCAAGTTAGCATTACTTTACAAAGCAGTAAGTTTAGATTAAAAACAAACTCCACTAATCATCGAGTTAACATTAATTGTTTTATAAAACAGAAAGTGTAGAAACCAAATTCTAGTATCTATTAAGTTAGCAATGATTTATCAGAAATTAAGTGTAGAAAAAACTTTTATGTTCATTAAGTTAGCACTGTTTCATGAAACAAAATCTGGTATTTATAAAGTTAGCACTAATTGTGAAACAGTAAAAATAGAAAACAAACACTAGTATCCATTAAGTTAGCACTGTTTCATGAAATAAACTCCGGTATTTATAAAGTTAGCACTAATTGTGAAACAGTAAAAATAGAAAACAAACACTAGTATCCATCAAGTTAGCACTGTTTCATGAAACAGTAAGTGTAGAAGACAAACTCCGGTATCTATTAAGTTAGAATTAATTATTTTGTGAAACAACAATTATGAGTAAGTTCCTGTAGAGTGCAATCACTCCGTAAGTTTTTAACATTATATTATTCAATTAATCAATATGAAACATTAATATTCCATTTAATCCGTATTATTTTGACCTTTGTTTTTATTTATATCAATGGTTTACAGATGTTTACAGAGGTATGTAAAACTAAGACAAATTTTCAAACTCTTTGTTTTAATCATAACTTTTTGAGCTTCACAACATATCTAACAGTGTGCCTAACCTACACAGAATGTTGCGTAAATGGCAAACTAAAGAGTTCACAAAACTTAAAGAGAAAAATCTGAGTGTTGTGTTTTATGTGATAACATTTCTTTGTTATGAGCTACCTTAAACTGAAACTTTTCTTGTTACAGAGTTTAAATTCGGTACATTAACGTTGATTAGACTTGCTCATGAGTTTGGTAGTCAACCGACAACTTTATTTCCAAACACCCATGCCATCATATAACAGAGATTTAAAAAATATATACTTGTACAAAACGCGAAATAAAAATTGACCATAACCATAACCCTTCCATAATGAACTTAAATTAACACGTACAGTTTCATGTGCTATGAAAATAATATCTTCTTTATCTTAAAAATGGTTCATACGGCTGTAGTCTCTTGGAATCCTTTTCGGTTATAATTTCGCGGCCCAGGTGGTTAAGGTACTCAACTCGTAATCTGAGGGTCTTGGGTTCGAATCCAAATCACATCATACATGCTCCCCCTTTTCAGCCGCGGGGCGTTATAATGTGACAGTCAGTCCCACTATTCGTTGGCACGTGTAAAAGAGTATCTCAAGAGTTGGAGGTAGGTGGTGATGACTGGCTGCCTTCCCTCTAGTCTTACACTGCTAAATTAAGAACGGCTATCGCAGATAGCCCTCGAGTAGCTTCGCGCAAAATTCAAACCAAACTGTTGTGATTTATTTTACTAATCAAATCCAAACAGAATACATTAGGTATTAAATACGTTGTGTCTCATTCTCCATATTATTATCTATAAATTATTTAATGGCATTGAACTAACTCTTTCGAACATTAGACCAGTTGTTAAATTTGCACTAACAGGTATTTTTTAGCTATGAAGTTTTAATAAATATCCACAATCACTTTATTTACCACGTGATTGGCCATTTGTTTAACGATCAATAGTCCGGCTTTATACCCACTTGATTTTGTTTATAGCACTCTAGCCATACAATTTTGTTTATGTTTGATAACCACGTGCCTTTGAACAAGATCAACAGCCTTTAACACATTAATAATTTTCGTAATTTGTTATTAGTATCCTAGATCAGGATTTAAATATTTTTTCGTGATATAATATCGATTGTGATGCAAGCCATTGTTATTTAGGTGCGTAAAAATCCGAGCTATAAACCAAGTGTTAAAATTGCTTGGTCTGATGAAAAACTTGATGAAATCTAAGTTTGTTCATCAAATGTCACCAGCTACCGAATAATGGTGTTATTAAAACGATTAACCTTTTATTTATTAAAACCAGGACTGTGATGAAATAGTTTTAGTTTCTGAATATTTTAAGGACCAGCTTATAATGTATATTTTCTTTCCATTCTTTCCTTGTTAAAATAACAGATATTTTGTTTATTTGGAGCAGTAATATTCACGATTTCCTTTTCTAAAATTTTACGAAACGACAAAAAATAATTAAGAACAAGATTAAATTTTGAAAGATTTATTTATTTATTTCCCTCGTGTTTGGTCTGCCATTGGTGCCAGCAGTGAGCTTGAGAGCTTATAAAGCGAATCCTTGGGGTTCAATTCTCCTCCTGGTGGAGAAAGTGCAGATAGTTAAAACAAAATGCTCTGTTAAGAACCATTTTATCACCTCTCAACATTGTTGTTTGACTATTAACACAACTGAAAATTCAAACATGTAAATTATTGCACCAGTGCGCTCTGGTGTAACTTTCACATTTTTCACGAAATAATGGTTACAATCTGTGATAAGAATGGATGCATATTTTTATTCCATGAGTTTAAAACTAGAAACATCAAATATCTGTTTTTTTTAGAAACTTTATATAGGCTTGCATGTTATTAAAAACAGACCTGCTCAATAGACCATTTGAGTTATGTCCATCATGGGTATCAAAACCAGGACTTTAACATTATAACCTATAGACCTATTACTGATCAACCGGAAGTAAACTGCTGTTGTTCGTTGTGTTTTTTTTTTTTTAGTACATAACTTCCCAAAGTCCTCTGTTTACTGTGGGGAATTGAATACCGCATTTGAACATGGGAAGTTTGTAAGCTTACCGATGACTTACGAGAGGTCCCAGTTTAAGAACTTGATGATCAAATTACGTTTGAAATATTTAGGAAAACAAATTATTTCAGTCTGTCATCTACAGGCCGGTGAATGTTAGTTTATTACTCATAAGCCTACACTAAACTGGTACCGGTGTATGTTAGTTTATCACTCATATATGTACACTAAACTAGTACCGGCGTGTGTTAGTTTATTACTCATAAGCCTACACTTAACTGGTACCGGCGTGTGTTAGTTTATCATTCATAAGCCTACACTAAATTGGTACCGGCGTATGTTAGTTTATCATTCATAAGCCTACACTAAATTGGTACCGGCGTATGTTAGTTTATCACTCATATACGTACACTAAACTAGTACCGGCGTGTGTTAGTTTATCACTCATAAGCATACACTAAACTGGTACCAGTGTATGGTAGTATATCACTCACTTGCATACACTAAACTGGTACCGGCGTACGTTAGTTTATCACTTATAAGCATACACTAAACTGGTAGCGGTGTATGTTAGTTTATCACTTATCAGCATACACTAAACTACTACCCGTGTATATTAGTTTATCACTCATAAACCTACATTAAACTGGTACCGGTGTATATTAGTTTATCACTCATAAGCCTACACTAAACTGGTAATAACGGGATTATTCACAAACACCAATTTGCTTCTTCTACCTTGTTTTTTTAATCCATAATTATAATTCTTAATTAGATGGCGTTGGTTTCGGCAGTTGTTTTTTTTAATTTTATCTCCTGGTTGAATGTTTTTCTACTCATATCAGTGGTTATTCAAAGACACTTGTAAGATTCGATGTTTCTTATGTCGAAAAAAAATTAGATCAAAGGGAAAATCTATATTAATCATAAAACATTCTTCTAGTTTATTAAATTTTAATAGCCAATTAGGCTAACCTCAACAGCTTGGTGTTGAGTTTATGAGAAATTTAAAACACAGAAAATTGAAAATCAGAGATTGGGAAACAGCCAATTATAAAAATTTGTTAAACCAGAGTTAAATCAAAGTTTATCAAAAATTATCTCTAATCTTTAACTGGAAAAAACAAATAATGAATGTCTATTAAGTACACAAATTGATCATTCCACTAAAATTTATTTTGCGATTTCAACTTAAATATTCTCTAAATGTTATTTAATAGCTAGTAAGTAAGTGTTTTCATTAGAAAGTAGCCAGAGAATATAATTTTACTGCGTATTTAGGGTTATTTTATCTGCGCCTTTAAGAATAAAACATTTGGAAAACTTTAAAGTTTTTCTGAAATAATTTCCTTTGAATATTCTTGAATTCGTTATGAAATCGAATCATTTATTCGTTGATTAATGTCACGTGTTACTGAATCATGCGCTCTCAGTAAAATGCATTATATTCTGTTACGTTTAATCGCTTTATAGTGCAGGTTAAGAGTTGTTTGTAATTGTTTTTTTCTCTCTGGCAAATCAACATCAAACTATAACATTAAATATTTTTCTATAACTCCTTTCTTTTGTGTTCTATCTCCATTTTGAATATCTTCATTCTGAGTTGTTGTTTTTTCGAAGACTTAATCTGATTTGTTACTTCTCTTCTGTTTACAGTATTTATTTTTCATTTCACTTAACAGTCGTTTGTTTTTACTTTCTTTGCAACTTTATTCTTTGACTTTTATTCAATATCACACACGGAATCACGATGGCGTATTTGTCTCTAAAGGTCCATAGGTAATAAATGCTAAATACCTTTTAAAATAGTAACATTGTAATTTAAAACGGTCTGGACTTCAGTTTAACAGCTTCACTAAAACGGTGTAAAACCGTCAGTTTCTTAAAGGAATGAAACACCTTTGAAGAACTGATTTTCATTAAACAACACATTTTTTTCTTTTCGCGAAAATCAAAGAAAGTTCAACAATTTAAGCGATAATTCCGTATCTCTTCTTAATAAAATATTTGTCTTCAAATTGTGATTATTTTCTAAGTTTAAAATTTTATATTTTGAAACGCTGAGTCTTTTATTGAGTGTTTGAGGTAATTACGGGGGAATATTCACTCAGTTTCACACCAGGACAGGAATTAAGTGTAAATTATCATATTGCTCTTTTGTTTTTCATAGAATTTTATTTGAATGATGAAAGAGATGTGCATTTCCTTTCCTAATAAAACGAATTTATTATACATTCGACGTAGAATTTTCTTATTTTGCCGCCATTTTGAAATAGTATTTTTTTGTGTAGTTTCAAAAGAATTCTGATGTGGTCGGTTTTTTTATGTGTTTTCTTACCGTCAACGCACACTGTTGCTTAGTGATGGGTTTAATGTTTTTTTTTTTATATGTACAGTAAAATAGCTAATTTCTCAGAAAAATATTTTTATATATATAGTTACTGTCTCGGATTATCATGTGTCTGAGTGAACTGACAAAATACACAAAATTATTACAGATGTGCCATTCATCAACAGAAATTACAATAGTAATGAATTTTTTCAAATGTATTTAAACCGTAGCCATTCACTAAAAATTTAGCTTTTCAAATGTCTCTAATACACTAGCATACACTTAACACTGAATTCAGTAAATTGTTTTATTTTATTAACTGGTTCCACTTAGTTTATTCTCAGCTGTTCACCGATTGCACAGTGAGTGATAAGTCTTCGGATTTACGATGCTAAAATCCGAGGTTTGATTCTCCGAAGTGGACACAGAAGATGGCATATTGTGGCTTTGCTCTAAAAGAAATAAATAAAAGTTACGTTGTAGTTGCACTTTTCTAAGTTCATTCCATGTAAATAGTTACGTTATCGATGTGTTTTGTTTGTTTTGAATTTCGCGCAAAGCTACACGAGGGCTACCTGCGCTAGCTGTCCCTAATTGAGCAACGTAAGACTAGAGGTAAGGCAACTAGTCATCACCACCCACCGCCAACTGTTGGGCTACTCTTTTATCAAAGGAAAAAGTTGGATTGACCGTAACATTATAATGCCCCCACGATTGAAAGGGTAAGTATGTTTGGTGCGATAGGGATTCGAACCTGGAACCCTCAGATTACGAGTCGATCCTTAACGACCTGGTCATGCCAAGCCCGTCATAACTCTATCGTAAAAATGAAGAAAAATAAAGTTTTCTGTAATGGAAAACGGGGCGAAACGGGAAAATCGTGAACACTCTTGCAAATCTACATGTACAGAGAATACAAATTTCGCGAAGTTGGAGTTGCACATTGTGTAATAACAAGCTTTTTCAGTATCATGTAAGCAAGAGTTTCACCATAGTATGATTAGTAATATATCTGCTATATCCAGTGTAAATGAGGCTTAACGGCCTACCAGGAATTTTTCAGACTGACTGTGGCTATAAAAAACACAGTAGTAGCTAAGAATATATTTACAGTACTGTGCAATTGTGTTTGGACAACATATTATATTTTGTCATTCTTTCCTTCTTAAGAGGGTAATTCTTACATTCCATCACATAATGTAAATTTCAACACTATGGTAATACTTCACTGATCCCTGAATGAGTCAGGGTAAGAATACTTGTCATTCTTTAGAATTACCATATACTTGTATCAAGGGACCATCATATAGGTTCTGTTTGAATGAACATACTGATAAAATGAAAGTTCTAAAATAACTCTCCTGGTTCTCCGTGCAATGTTTTAACTATATTAAAAGAAGTTAATGTACGGTACCGGCATACACTAGAAAAAAAAATCAATTTGATATAATAGCACTCCACAAATAAACCTTGATAAAATCACTGTTTAACACTACGTAGATATTATCATCAGACCAGAGATTTCACATACAAGCTTTATATGATGCTGGGTAGACTCTCAAACAAAGTGCTGGATACTCACAATGCTCCCCAAACACTGCCAACTACACCCTAGATCATGAGACCAGGACAGGTCAATCTAAAAATAGGAAAGAAAGAAGAAAAACACCTAAACACAATTATATTAACATTTTTCGCTCATGCAGCCTTTGGGACAGAAAGTAGATTGCTACTGATTTCAAGCATGAGATAAATAACCAGGTACTAACTGACAGTAAAGTATCCAGATCTACAGTATCAAGAAGACTTAATGAGAATGGAATATTTGGTTACGTAGCACTTAAAAAACACCTCTACTTCGATCTCTAAACGTCCCGAAGAGAGGGAGGAAAGTTGAAAGATACTTATCTCAATGCACAACACCTACCATGAGAGCACCGGGAGGTAGCGCGTTTGGAGGCTTTTTTTCTGCTGAGGGGATGGGAGATTTTTGCAAAATCGATGAAATAATGGAGTAGCGCAAGTACCATCAGATATTGACCCATCATGGTACACCCACAGGTTTGCGTATTATTGGGGAAAGCTTTACTACCAAAAAGAAAATCAACATTCATTCAACCTATGCAGAAATTACTTAGTCAAGGAAGAAACTGGTGAAGTCATTCAAATTATGCAATGGCCCCCACAGAGCCCCGATCTCAACTCATTTGAGCTGGTCTGGGATAGGACAGATCAAAAACTTGACAAATCAAAAGTTACTTCTAAAGACATTTTATGGGAGTCTATTAGAGACATTTGGAGTAAAATTCCAAAATATATTTTGATTAAATATGATACAACACTGCCTGGAAGCCTGTCTGCAGTTATTAAACTAAAAGGAGACACAAACACTTCTACTGAGTTTCTGTTGTACTAAGTATGAAGATTAATAACATTCTGATGTTTAACCTGTGACTTACCTTACGTTGTTTTTTGAAAAGAGCCTTAAATTTAATTTTGACTTTGTCTTAACACGTTTGCACAGTATTGCATATTAGCAAATTGCTTGAGAACAGCGTGAACTGGATTAAGTTGGTGAAATGTAATGTTTCGTTAACGTTATTTACATTAAACACAACACGACTGCGGTAAGAATAACTGAGAACCACAAGTGTTAAACCTCAGTTCACTTGATTTGAAACAAGCATTTGCAGGAGTATAATAACATACACCCAAATAATTTATTCTTTAGTAGTTGGTAACGAAATCCTTTTACGGGCATCATCAGGTTGTTGATTTCCATTCAAATTTCTGCTTTGTTTTAAGCTGACAGAATGTTAAATACATACGTACTGTACATTTTCAGAAAATATTAAAGTCTAAAATAAATCTATTTTATATTATGGCCGCCATCTCGGATTTCAAAAATCTTCCATTGGCAACCAATTTATGTAAAACCTTCACTTCTAAGGCACGTATAATGTTGATTTAAATGGAGCTATCCACATTTTTTTAGTAGCCAGCTAATGTAAATGTGGATCTCATAATGTAGTTAACATTTTGTATTTCAAGGCAGCCCCAACGTTTAGCTAAACCATATCACTTTCAATAATTTAACCAAAGGAACTCTGACCCCTGTTTGTGGAACCAGTGTGAAAACATTTCAATCAACATTACCTCTAAGCATATTTGGTTCACTCCAGCCGCATCTGACAGCATCCGAAGTTTTTCATACGTTAAATATGCAGTTAAAACATTATTATAAATCTGTCAAATGACAGATATTCTTAAAGCGTACACAATACTGTAACTAAATAACTGTAGTTCCTTTCCACTGATGTTAGTAATGTACGATATTCACATATGAAGTTTCTCTTACGAGCACTCGTTGTGACAATTAAAAGAGTTCCACACATTTCAGACTAGTCTTTCTTTATCTACAGTTCTGCTGACACATCTTTTCACAGCTCCTGATGGTATCTTCCGGCTTCTGGTGACAGTTATTATAACGTCAAAAATTTATCTTTGGTTTTGATTTCCTATCGCTTCTCAATGGGAAATGTTTTCTTGAGAACACGAATAGTTGACCGACACTGGATGTGATTGGTAGTTTCCTTTATGTGTTGCAGTAATGGTTTCAAGATAGAAGGAATTTCAAGAAACCATATCATTTTACTAATGAACTAATGCTTCCTGGATTGGAGAAAGTCCCTCAAACTACCTTCCTTTACTAATGGATTAACTCTTTCTGAATTGGAGGAATTTCACCAAATCATTTTCTGTTATTAATGGACTAATACGCACTTCCTGAACCAGAGGAATTCCATTGAATCTCTTTCCTTTACTAATGGACTAATGTTTCTTGTTTTGGAGGAATTTCATTAAACCACCTGTCTTTACTAATGGAATGATTTCTAAGTGGAAATAAGATTTCAAAACATACGTATCCACCAGTGAAATTCATGAAGCAACTCTCATAGTTATATTTTTTACTCTTCTTCAAGATGGCAGCGTCTTTCTTGGTAGATTTACGCTTTAATGCTCCGTCGATTCAATAGTTACTTTATATAAACCTGCACAGCTTGTGTACTTTAGCAGTTCTTTCTACAAGTCTATGACTGAACATTATCCCCTTCTTCCAATATGGTAACTAGTAAAGAAAACATATTTTCAAAAAGGAAGTAAGTGTAGGAATGGCTAATATCAATTGTTAAACGCTCCCAAGTGGCACGGTGGTATATCCGTGCACTCACACCACTACGAACCAGGTTTCGATACCCGTAGCTATGTTGTGTAATTTTGTGCTTAGTCACAAACAATCCTTAAATTTACTTCATTTTTCAAAAGTGTTTTCTATACTTGTTTTCTTGCTGTTGTTTTTTTAATGTAGTGTTTCAGTAGACATAAAAAGATTGAATTTATAATCAAATTATAATACGTTGTGGTTCCAACTGTAATATTTGCTGGTAATTCTTGTTTCACCCTGTAGTTAAGTTATATAAAAAATTATCACAGTTTAATAAAAAAACTAACTTAATGCGGTAACGATAGCATCGTTTATATTAATTACAATTACGATTTTTTTAAAAGTGCTAATAGTATTCATAATAGTTATAAGAACGAATACTTAGTTTGAAACTATGTCATCTCAGTGAAACTGGTTGACACCATTGGTTTGGTTTTTGAGATATCATGTAATGAAAAGAAATAGAAGAAAGAAAAACGATACTCAGAACTTATGACTCACTCAATAAATGAATATTGTTATGAAAACAAACACTCTACAGTATTGTACTGTTCTGATGAGCTATTGAGGAACTATTTAGTGTATCATTTCGATGAGCAATCATCTCCGTCATACCAAACATGCTTGTCCTTCCAGCCCGTGACGGTCAATCCTACTATTCGTTGGTAAAAGAGTAGCCTAAGAGTTGGCAGTGAGCGGTGATGACTGGCTGCCTCCCATCTAGTCTTACACTGTTAAATTAGGGACGGCTATCATAGATAGCCCTCGTGTAGCTTGGCGCGAAATTCAAAACAAAGAAATAACCGATGAACAATTCGAGCCATCTTTACTTAAGCAATACCACCACCTGCCGGATATTAAGAATCAAACAATATAAGTAACTCAAGTTAATAAGTCTTTCAGCTGACGTTTCAGAGCCAAGGCTATTGTTCTGCACATTCCAAGCAAAGTATTGTAGTGGATTAAATGTCTTATCAACATGGTAAATTAAACACTTGCTTCGATCAATAGATCATGGAGGAGGCAGAACATAACCTTCATATTTGATGCACTTCAAATTGTCTATTTTTTAGCCACTACGTTCTCAAAACACTTTTACAAACGTGTCTTCTTAAGCTTCATCAGGTTTGCAGAGAATTATCTAATAAAATATATATATATGCATTTTATTACCTTCCATAAAGTTGGATATGGTCAATAATGGTTACAGTTGATAGCCATCAAAAATAAATCACCATCATTTTGAAACATAACTAGTCTGATTCAATAAGTGTCATAATCACGCTCACTTGGCTCCAAATATACAAGAATGACCATTAAAACCAAATTCGTTAGTAGCTTAGAATTGAATATATTAGGTCTATTGGTTACTGACGGTGTTCGTGAAAAATTCAATATAGCTTCCACAATAGCATTGTATTAGCTCAATTTTCCCACTGAAAATGTTCTTCATCTGTCATCATGCTAAATACCATGTTTTTTATCACAACGTGCAAAATTGCTTCATAATATGTCCGTGTATATGGCTGCATAATATGTCTGCCGTAGAAGCTTATCCACGTAACCTTTGTGACTCTGTACTGCATTGATATTTTCGAAAAGTTGCAACAAATTTTTCTGCTAAATGTTTTTGTTAATAAATTAATGATATTTTGTTAATGGTAGTAAACGAGAAACTCCTGACAAGCAGTGTATTTTAGTTGTGTTACTTTGCTGGTCATGGAAAGTATAACGTGTCTATCCATCTTGTAACAGTAAAACATAAGTAAACTACCATAAAACATCAGCATTGGATACCGTTAAATCTAAGTGTATTTTGTTAATTTGTAATAAAATGATCAAATCAAAGACACAGAAGCAACAGACACAAAAAGTCCAAATTCCTCCCTAACTACATCAACCTTTTTATCAGTGGCCAAATCAATAACATAAACATAGGATACTTTGATGAAATTATGTCCATATGAGGAGACCAACTCGCTGGGTATGTCCATATGAGAAGACTATCTCGCTGGGTATGCCCGTATGAGGAGACCAACTCGCTGAGTATGTCCATATGAGGAGACCAACTCGCTGGGTAATTCCATATGAGGAGACCAACCCGCTGGGTATTGTCCATATGAGGAGACCAACTCGCTGGGTATTCTCCATATGAGGAGACCAATTCGCTGGGTATTGTCCATATGGAAAGATCAACTTGTTGGGTATTGTCCCCTTTTCTCTTATCCAAACACAAACATTCGGACAAAACATGACGAAGTTTTTTTACATATATGGCAAACAGGCCTTGATGATTTTGATGAAGCTTTATCCTGACTGTCTAAAGATTTTGAACTAGAGAAACTAGATTTGAAACTAGATTTTTATAAGAATCCTCAATTTTAGTGGATTGAATCGATGCAATATTTTGCTGAGACTGCAGGAATTTTTCTTTTTATGAAACGTGGTTTTATGTGTTAAAGTGTAATTGCTGGAAAGAACAACAATTTCCTGTGGTATTTCAACATTCTTTTCATCCCAATAGGTTCAGAGGTCGTTACTTGAGCAGCATTTGAATTCCTCAATCAGACATAATTACCTTAATTTGTCGAAACCGTTGCCAATATGCATAGAATTACAGCGTCGATCAAAATGAACCTCTCTTTTCGTGGGCGAATTTTATATAAAGTTTGACTATCTTGTTTGCGATAACCTCGAAACCTTTGGAGATAAGCTTCTAGTACTAACTCTTATGTTTTGAGAATAGCTGCTTTAACCATATTATAATTGGTGCGTTCTTATAGAGACAGAGCAGCATAAGTTTAGTGGGCTGTACCAGTCAAAACACTTTGTAATAATAACGACCATTTTTCTGTGGGCCTTTCCATGGTTTGGGCGTTTATTTTCATTAAATGCTGGTATTTTAATATATCGATTGAATTCAGAGTTATTATTTTGCTTTGGTCGATCAAAGCTCAGTCTAATATATATTCCTTTCAAATTACAAACTCCTTTTTAGGCTTCATGCTGTTACGTAGAGTTACATTTGTTGGAGTCAAAATAGGTATTTGTAGTTTAAGTAGATAATGCTTACAGTGCCCCAGCTTTGTTTCTTTAATTTTTTACCACCCCTATTTGCAGATTTTAAAATTCCCAATTTTTATCTCGTTTGCTGGCATACTTGATGCTCAACTACGAGCAAAGATTCACTTGAAATGGTAACTAACTTTATAGTGATAATAAATATAGCCATTAGCTAGCTGATATGCTCATGATGATTTACTGTAGCTATTGACTATTTGATCGCATTAGTTCGAGTTATCAAATTTTAAGCTGCAGATGAAGTATTGTTTGAGAATATAAGGAGCATTTATAGTTTCTATTTAATTAAATTCGCTATATATAATGTTTTGCAATGAGAAAATAAACGCCAATACTAAAGACACAGCCGCTTCTAAGTGCGAATAAAATTTTACCAGTAGAAAAGCAGCTTTTCAACTAAAAATATTGCTTTGAGTAAATCTTCGCGTCTTTTTAATTGATTATTCTACGAACGTGTATAATAAAATTTGGTAATACGTATACTAATTTTTATTCTTTCACTTCCTACATAATGTAGGGAGGGGCTGACCCCCTTAAAACCCGATTGTATATATATATAGTGTACAAAGCATATTACACAGTCATGTAACGTTAATTTATTATTGGGTGGTAATTTATGTTTCACCCTATATTTAAGCTTTGAAAAACATAGGTACTTGTAAAATACTAACTTTAAGTAACAATGATAACTTTGTTTTCACTAAAATTAAGTGGTTATTAACTTAGGTTAAATACAGAAAAAAACAAATCGATTTTTCAATACCCCTACAACCTTCTCAGTAGCTTATTTAGTTTTTACAAAAGGTTTTGGAGCAATATATTAAGTCGTTTTTGTTTTAGGCTAGCATGATAATAATAATCGGAATTACAATCGGGTTGTTTTGTGTGGATCTACTTTCCCTTATAAGTCTAACGTGCGTGATTTTGTACTTTTTTATTTGCCTTAGTTGTCAATGTTAAAGGGTTTAATGTGTTGTTTGAGCTGAATCTCTACTGTTGAAGGAACTTTTACGCCTGAGCGTTCTATTAGAGTTTTGTACCATTCCACTATCATTGTCCGTGAATATGTCTATATATGCCTGCCTCTGTATTTATATGTATCTGTTATTTATGTACGATATTTCTCGGGCATTTCATGTACTACAAACTCGTGAATAATTCTCACTTATTTATGGTATTAAGTACGTAACAGTTTTTCATATTCAATATTTAATTAGGTAGTGTTATCCTCTCTATGATTAATTTACGACTCTCAAATTTCAGTTTGTAACCTAATTTATTGGACAACGACATATAAACTCTGTTGTTGTCACAATACAACACTTTTCTGAACATATTTCAACTGGAAGTAAAAAACTCCTTATTGTGTAGTTGTTGAATGTTTCTCATCCACGTTATGATCCTAAAATAATACATAATATTTAAATTCTTATCATCTTCAAACATCTAATCAGGAACTGTTTATAATAAATTTGAGCTCTAAAGCTAATAAAATAGTGGTTTCGTAAAGTTGGGAACATTCAATGTGTTTATGATTTGACCGGTATGTAGGATGGAATTCAAAATTTGTTGACTGGGGCTCTAAAAGGATCTCAATAAGTTAAATGGTCTATCCTCACTCGTGTTTCATAACCTTTTCAAAACTGGTAGAGGACGACTGTAGCGACACCCCTTGTCAAAGTTCGTAACCTCTTTAGTTTGAAGTCGCTTTTTTCCCTTATTGTGTTTAATCTTTCATATGTACTGTGTGAGTATTCCAAAGTACTTTTAACAGTTCTGAACTTAACGCTATTCAGACATATAGGTTTGAAAACAACGATTTACAAGAAACTTCGTATAAAATTAATATTTCAGTTAAGCATCTGTACCAAACATTTTGACGCTTTAAGCCATATTCTAAATTTTACAGTGATTCCTGCATTGGTAAGAGAACAGTAAAGTAATACACACACACACTTGATGGTGTTCGTTGTAGCTGTTATGTCTTAGTGATATATATTTTTTGTACTTATAACAGCTTTCACTCACAATATTCTTACACAAATGTAAATCTCATATTGCGTGACTGAATAACAGTTACCTTTTAGTTACATACAAAACAACATTCAGGAACACTATTCTGGGTGGTGAGGACTAAATACACAATTAACTTGTTTGTTTATTTAATTAATTTCTCACAAAACTAATCTAGGGCTATCAGCGCTAGTCGTTTCTCATTTAGAAAAACAAACTATAAAGAAGACAACTAGTCAACACAGACTTCACATCCGGCTCTAAGGCTACTTTCTTACCAACGAACATTGGTATTGACCGTGACGTTACAACGCCCACACGGCTAAAAGGACAAGTATTTTCGATAAAAAAATTAAATCACCAAACTCGCAGATTGCGAGTTGTGTGCTCCAACCACCAGCCCATGCCAGTAAAAAAGTAATAAAAAACCATTATGAAACTTAAGGTAGATGTTTTTTGTTTAGCTTATATGAAAATTCTAAGAATTGGGCTTAACCTTTATTAACACCCAGTTTTAAGTTACACAACAAACAAGGCTTAACGATTCCAGCGTAATACTTCAAAGAAAAATATATTATATTGTTTGTAATGTATTTCGGACCACTTGCTACTGATAATAAATGAAAGAGTTGTGAAGAGGAAAATGGTAATCTATAATGAAGAATCTTTGGGAGATTTCGAGATAAAAAATATGATTGTTTTAAAATTTTTCTGTAAAAAACTGCTTTCAGGTGAATGTTAAAGCACTTCTGGTATTATTGGTTCAGGTTAATTTAGGAACACTTTTGGTATTACTGGTTTTGACGAATATTAAAAGACTTATGGTCTTGCTGGTTCAGGTAAATGTTCAAGCACTTTTAGTGCTGGTAGTCCAGGTGAATGTTAAAACACTTCTGGTGTTAATGTAAAAAAATGATATTTTTAATGAAAAGTTGCTGTTTATTTCAAAAATAAAGAAAAACATTGAAACTGTTGTAAATGAAATAAAAGGTGCTCCAGTGGGTTAACGGTAAGTTTACAGACTTACAATTTAGACTTTTTTTTATTGTTGTTGTTGTTTTGATTTTGCATTTAACATATATGGATAAGTAATAATGAGTAATTTTTTATTAATTATTTTTATATTTCGTGATGACTTAAATAGCTTTGTTTGTTGTTAAGCACAAAGCTACGCAATGTGTTGCGCCAACCATGGTTATCGAAACCTTGGTTTTTAGAGTTACAAGCCATCAGAGTTACCGTTGAACCATTAAGGGGCAACTTAACTTACTAGCCTATAAGATACTTGTAACTACAAAATTCTAGCCACCACTTACTAGATTGTATATCTAAGTTTTCGTTTGTTTGTTCGAACTTAAGCAGAGAGCAACATAATGATCTATTTCTTCTCTACCGACCACGGGTTTCGAAAACCGTTTTCTAGTGTTGTAAGTCCGCAGACACACCGCTGTGACACTGTCTTTATGAAAAAGACAAAAACGCTTTTTACCTGAAGATGGCCTTAAGAAGGTCGAAACATTGTTCTGTACCTTATTTTAATTAAAGTTTTAATACGCATATCAGCTGTGTTTAGAATACATTTCAACAAAACAAAGCAAACAATCATTTTAAATTACAATGCATACTGAATTATAAATGTTTTTACATTTTATCAAGAGTTTGTTTAGAATGCAAACGCAGAATTCGACAGGAATTGCGATGTATTACATTATTATAAGTGAAGAAACTTGTGTACACAATTAGATCAAGACCTCCAGACGCAACAGGTTTTCTCCTTCTAAAATAATTACTAATTGGGAAAAAGACCGATCTATGTAAGCCTACTTCAGTTCATTTAAATTCACTCATTCATTCTCAATATCAAATATACCCACTGATCATTGAAGACAACTACCATATCTAGTAGGAGAATGAATACAAGATTCGTCGCCAGGAGGGAAACACAGCACACACTATAGCCATCATACGCTCGGGTTAGTTTTCACATACGCTAGCTTTGTCATTAGTTTGCACATGAAAATTCTTCTAAATGAAATCAGTCAGCTTCGTATGGAATCCTGACTTTCCTATTAGCCTATTACCTGGTTTATAAATAAACCTCCAGCCAATCTCTCTTGATTTGGTTTGTCAGAAATTTTTCGTTTCCTCTCACACTCTTTCCAGATTATACCTTCGTTACTTATTTTCATCGGTTCTTCTACAAACGTAAGGGTGGGTTGAACACTTTCTCGACATGTTAAGACCGATTGGTACCCTCTCAACTAAATTTCTGTAGTTTACGTCTCAGCTAATTTTTCACACCCTCACTACCAAGATTCTTGTACATCCAAAAAATGAAGAACATCCTATCAGACACGAACAAATTTAAACCAATACACACAAATCCAACAAAGACACACGAGACGCAACTGATCAAATTACTACTAAAAATGAAAAAAGCCAACACAATTTCACAAACAATTTATTCCTACTTACGTAAAACCGACTCACGCACACCACAAATATACGGCATCCCCAAACCTCATAAACCAGATTGTCCATTACGACCAATAATGTCCACATATGAATCGTTTAATTACAATCTTGGTAAATACATAGCATGGGCATTCTCCAAATATGTAACATCAGCCAGCTCATTCATCAAAGACTCTTTTAATTTCAAGTCTAATCTAAATCAATTTAATCATAAAGCTTTAATGGCCAGTTTCAATGTTATATCCCTCTTTACAGAAGTTCCAACCACTGAAGCCTGCAAGATAGCCTTAGAACTCTATATCCGAGACCCTAACCCAACTATATACATTCCCAGCAACCAATTAGCAACCTTCATAGAATTCACCACGATGAAGACAAACTTCATGTTCAACAACCAAAACTATATACAAACAAATGGCCTAAGCATGGGCAACCCACTATCACCAGTTCTATCCAATATTTTTATGACACAAGTTGAAACACAAGCAATTAACACAGCATTAGATCCACCACTATATTGGTATAGATATGTAGATGACACGTTTGGGATTCAGATCTACAGAACACATACTTAATTTTTTCAATCACATTAACGCTATACATCCCAACATTAACTTCACATGTGAACAGGAAGAAAGCAATCAAATATCAATTCTTAACCTCAAAATTACAAGAACTGACACACAATTCAAAACAGAAATCCACCGAAAAATCACCCATACTGGACTATACATTCCTTGGGACTCAGCACATGAAACAAAACAAAAACTCAACATACTAAGAAACCAAATAAACACAGCCATAAAACTATGCTCACCAGATAAAATTAACGATGAATTAGACAAAATAAAACAATACTTCATCAACATCAATAAGTTTCCTCCACAAACCGTAGAAAACATTATACGCACACACCTAGACAGAAAGCAAAATCAACCAACAAAAGTAAATATATCTCACGAATCAAAAAATCACGAAACCATATACTGCTGCAAACCATATATTCTCGACATCAGCAGACAAATGACCAACATTTGGCAAAAACTAGTAACAAAATATGACATTCCAGTTAATACCAAATTTATTCAAAAACCAGGCACAAAACTGAGGTCTATACTATGTAAAAACTAGACTGACAAACACCACACCAACATTATTTATAAAATACAATGTGATAACTGCCACGACTTCTACATTGAGAAACAAGTAGAAAATGGAAACCAGATTCAAAGAACATAAAAAGTCACCTTCACACGTTTTCGAACACTGCAAGTCAAATAAACACAACATAACCATAGAAAACACTCAAATACTAAATAAAGAAACAAACATAAACAAATGCAAAATTAAAGAAGCCTTACTTATACAACAACTTAAACCCAAAATAAACCAATATAAAGGTATAAACCTTTATACCTATATTAATATAATATAAATAATATAAAATTATATATTCAAACATCTAACACCGCCCTCTACATTCCGACACTCAGTTACACAACCCCTTCCAAACATGTGGTCAGCTTCCGGTCAGTTACCTCGTTCTTTCTTTGTGAACCTGACGATGACAGAAGAAGGTCGAAACGTTGCTCGCTCTTCTACGTAAAATATTTTCTCAACTCAAACGTCCCGTTTTTGCATATATATATTACGTCTCAACTGTTTTCACACCCTCACTACCAGGATACTGCAGTTTACGTCTCAACTGTTTTCACACCCTCACTACCAGGATTCTGTAGCTTACGTCTGAACTGTTTTCACACTCTCACTACCAGGATTCTGTAGCTTACGTCTGAACTGTTTTCACACTCTCACTACCAGGATTCTGTAGTTTACGTCTCAACTGTTTTCACACCCTCAGTACCAAGGTTCTGTAATTTACGTTTCAACTGTTTTCACACCCTCACTACCAGGATTCTCTAGTTTACGTTTCAACTGTTTTCACACTCTCACTAACCAGAATTCTGTAGTTTACGTCTCAACTGTTTTCACACCCTCACTACCAAGATTCTGTAGCTTACGTCTCAGCTGTTTTCACACCCTCACTACCAAGATTCTGTGGTTTACGTCTCAACTGTTTTTAGAATCCTTTTTACTAAAGTGTTGCAGCTTGCATTGAAGGAGGAATTTCTATTTCCTCACTATCTTTTCCATTTTGTTCATCTTCTGAATCTCTCACACTGTTACCATCTTGTGATTCTATTATAGATTTCAAATTAATTTCATCAGTTTCTGTTAAAATATTCTAGTCAACGTTCACAAAACTTTTTGCGTTCACAGAATCATCTGCATCAGTCTTTTCAATCAGAGTTTGAATTTCACAGAATCTTCATAACAAACAACTTCTCCACAATCTCCCCCATTATGAATAATAAATCCACAGTTACAAATGCACTTTATTACGCATTCATCGTTTGCACATTTGATTGAATGACATAAAAATGTAATTGCATCTAACATGTCAATTTTCATGGTCTATTCAGATGCTCTCTTACAGTCGTCCATGTTTGTAATAATATGCTGAAGCATCAGTTTTCTGTATTTCAATTTTATACACTGTATAATTCCATTATCTAGTGGCTGTAGAACTAATGTTGTACATGGAGGTAGAAAGACTAAACGAACATTTGAAAGTTGAACTTTTGGGTAACAAGTTGTATTATTTATGAAAAGTAGAATATTCATATTTTCTTGTTCTATTCTTTTGTTTAATTTAACTTCAAAAAATAATAACGGCAGAAAAAAGAACAGAATATGTTTAATCAATACTTACTGTAACAAAATGTCCGAGAATTTATCAGTATTTAAAGAAATTATTAATTAACCATGAATTTATTGATATTTAAAGAAATTATTAATTAACCATGAATTTATTGATATTTAAAGAAATTATTAATTAAATAAGAAATTAATATTTAATCAAAACATTTTTTCTGCCTTACTTAGGTTCTAATTCTTCTTGTTGATAGATGAGGTAGGTGATAAATTGTTTTCCGTCCGCGTTACTCAGGTTCCGCCGTATATTGGGCGTTTTATAAGAGAAATATTAAGATGATGCTACAAAATTTTGATATTTCCGGCTCGTAGAGGTTTCTGCCCTATAGCAGTTTCCAACTTAAACAGGTTTTACTGTATCTTAAAGACATATATGTTTGTGTAATTTTTCAGGTCTGAACAAAATGTTTGAATCCTAATCACTTTTTATCTCTAAATAAACCTTTTGGCACTCGCGACATAAAAATGTAATTGATGAAATATAATTAATGTTATCCCAAGCTACTTCTAACAAGGCTACGCGACCCCCTGCCAAGGCTTCGCGACCCTCAGGAGGTCGCGACCCACCGTTTGGGAACCCCTGCTCTAGACAACCTACCCTTGTGTTGGAGTGTCTCAACGTGGTCAAATAGAATCAGTGGCCAATGCTCAAGAGAAAAAAAATCACCCCCAGTTATATGGCTGCACGTGTACGGAATGTCTGTAAGCGTGCAACAAAACAACAAATAACCACAAACCTATAGAATACATTATTTTGTGAATATGTCTGTTTGTTTTTCAGATTTTCGAGCAAATCTACACAATGGCTATACATGCATAGCTGTCCCTAATTTGGAATGGAGAGTATTATGTATTACAATTTCAAATAACCTGAAACTGAATTAATGGTAATTTTAATTCAGAAGTTAATTAAATGTCAAATTTACGATATTAGCCAAAATATTTATACACACATTTTTTTTCTCAAGAGATATTTTCATACGAAAGCATAACTTGTAGTTATACAGTATGTAATGTCATAACTTGTAGTTATACAGTGTGTAATGTCATAACTTGTAGTTATACAGTATGTAATGTCATAACTTGTAGTTATACAGTATGTAATGTCATAACTTGTAGTTACACAGTATGTAATGTCATAACTTGTAGTTACACAGTATGTAATGTCATAACTTGTAGTTATACAGTATGTAATGTCATAACTTGTAGTTATACAGTATGTAATGTCATAACTTGTAGTTATACAGTATGTAATGTCATAACTTGCAGTTATACAGTATGTAATGTCATAACTTGTAGTTACACAGTATGTAATGTCATAACTTGTAGTTATACAGTATGTAATGTCATAACTTGCAGTTATACAGTATGTAATGTCATAACTTGTAGTTACACAGTATGTAATGTCAGAACTTGTAGTTATACAGTATGTAATGTCATAACTTGCAGTTATACAGTATGTAATGTCATAACTTGTAGTTACACAGTATGTAATGTCATAACTTGTAGTTATACAGTATGTAATGTCATAACTTGTAGTTATACAGTATGTAATGTCATAACTTGTAGTTATACAGTATGTAATGGCATAACTTATAGTTATACAGTATGTAATGTCCTAAAAAATTCGAGATTTATCAATAAAGAACTTATTGATACATGAACTGGAAGAGTGAAATATAAACAGGAAAATTAAAAAAAAAAAAATGGAATAATAATTATACATGTAAAATAAAATCTATAATAGAGAGATATTTTTTTTCAGTTAAGTAATAGAAGTTAAGTCGTTATTACAAAAATAATATAGATCCTCGAGTTTCCAATGGTACTTATTGGCGAGTACCGAGAAATCGATCTCAACTAAGATAGATCCAGCGATCCAAGCATTTTACCTACATTTAAACCGATGTAATAAAACATCTTCACCTATATCCATTGCAAGCTGTCGTAATCCGAGGGTCGCGGGTTCGCGCCCGCGTCGCGCCAAACATGCTCGCCCTCCCAGCCGTGGGGGCGTTATAATGTGACGGTCAATCCCACTTTTCGTTGGTAAAAGAGTAGCCCAAGAGTTGGCGGTGGGTGGTGATGACTAGCAGCCTTCCCTCTAGTCTTACACTGCTAAATTAGGGACGGCTAGCACAGATAGCCCTCGAGTAGCTTTGTGCGAAATTCCAAAACAAACAAAAGCAAGCTGTCGTTCGGAGTGAATTATCGAATATGTTAAGTAAACGCTGGAAATTTCTCTAGTCATATTTATACAGAAATTGTGAAAGAAAGGAAAGAAAAAAAATTATGTGATACTAAGAACAATAATGTGGCTTGTATTTCTGTACAAATCTCAATAACCGCTATCAACATGGTACAGGTTTCTTAAACAATAAAAGAGGAAGAATTAGAGATACATCTATAAGAGTTGTACGTCCTCTCTTTGATTTGATTGAAATGAATCGTGTTCGTGTTTGTTCATTTGTGTGTGAAGACGTTATGTTTACAGATACGTAACTTACAGTTGTCATAGTACAAATTTAATTTATGTTTTACTTTTCTACAAGTTCATGGTAAAAAATAAATTTCTACGTATATACTGTCCTTCGTATACATGTGCTAAGTACTCAGGTCCACCAAATAGCAATATTTTTTTTTACTTCAATGACAAATTTTACTTCATTAGAACCAACTTTCATTCAGTTAGCCTACGTTTAAAGTACAGGATGGTTATAAAGTGATACTTGTTTGTGAAATAATGTAGAGGACTGACTGTGTAACATGCAGGAGACACATATATATTTTTATGAAGCATTTCAGCTCATGAGGATTGCTCTCTTCTGGTTTCTCACAGTTACACTAGGAGCGCCACTATAGTAACTATTTAATGTTATCACCACCATTTTTATTGCAGTATTCATTGAATTAATTATATTGGATACTGCTGCACATAATGGTTCGTCATAAACCTACCGAACGCTGTTCTAATGGCATTCTTTAGTTGATGAGTGGTTGCTAGGTTACCTCGCCAAACCCACGTTTTCAGAAAGCTTTTCAGCCAGAAATCAGCAGGGTGAGTGAAAGTCGTAAAAAACGTAATGCACTGGCGTGACGGAGGTGGAGAAGAACAGGCTTTTAGCTGTCATTTCCCAGTAATTCCTTCTGGATAAATGCAATATATTTTTACCACGTATTACACAGTCTCCCTACACAGTGTTCCAAATACCCATAATGGATACTGACACTGTATAATCTTTCTGTACATTTACACGAACTCTTCTTGGAGAAAGTATTGTTTGTTAGAAGTCACTAACGTCCTTAACAAACTCCCAATGGAGTTTAAAACATCTTTTTGTTCGGAGTTTCTTCACTAGGTTGAGAAGTTTCTCGAAAGCGAAACTGAAAGACACTGAACAGACTTAACACGTAGCTGTTTTTGGTTTAGAAATAAAGAAATATTTTCGGAAAAATACATTAATTCATTAGTGTAACTCTTAATAGACAGATATACAAGTACTATTTATAAATAACGTGAAATGCTTTCCTTGGGTATAAGAATAAATAATATTAAATATATAGAAATAAATTTGATTTAGAATTTGAAACTGTTGGTTGTGTAGTTTCTGCATAAGTGTACTTTTACACCTGGCTTACAAGATTAAGTTTTTCCCTAGGTGTTCTAACCAAGAAAATTATTTCTACGAATTATCCATTGAAAACAAAAATAATGTGACGTAAGACCAAATTGAGAAGAAAATCGTTTTAGAGTACCATGGGATTAGAATACTAATTCGTAGTTAAAACTTAAATTACTTTTGAAAACGTTTAGATTCGCAAATACATAATTTATTCGGTTCTTTCTTTTATTAGTATTTCGTAATTATAGTAAAGTTAGTTAGTTATCACCATTACATTCCATCTAGGAACATAGGGCCGCAATCGCTTGCGGATTCTTCAACAAGTATTTAAGTGAGTAGGTTGTCAGCCCACTGCACCGAGCCGTCCCTAATTTAGCAGTGTAAGACTAGAGGGAAGGCAGCTAGTCATCACTACCCACCGCCAACTCTTGGGCTACTCTTTTACCAACGAATAGTGGGATTGACCATCACATTATAACGCCTCCACGGCTGGGAGGACGAGCATGTTTGGAGCGACGCGGGCGCGAACCCGCAGATTACGAGTCGCACGCCTTACGTGCTTGGCCATGCCAGGCCTAATTATAGTAAAACAACTAAATATATTTGTCCTATTTTTTTTACTATTCACCAGAGGGGAGGCTGCCAGTGAGTGGCATCATACCACCCACAATCCACACTAAGGGACTGACTACTTAATACAGAGAAATATTTATTTATCTCGTCATTCAATGCAATCGACTCATTACATATCAAAATCTAGCTGGACTGCTACAACCTAGAACATTTGTTTTAACATGAAATAAGCACATGTGTAAACTAAGGTTTATTATACAAAATGCACTATTTCAACTAAACACTTATGGGTGTTAAAATAATGTTACTTCATCCTATATTCAGTTTCGAATATCTGTATTTTTTAAACAAGATATGTTCTCTCTCGCGAAAATAAAGACCAGTGTTAAAACACGAAGGGTTGAATAAGTATAAATAATTTTGCTGGACCAAATTTAATTTGTTTATAAGTTTAATTGTAATTAGCTCAGAAAATATTATTAAATGATTCCTTTATAACAAATTTCAAAGTGATAAAGCTTTATTTTTAGGTACCAGACAGCAGTTATAAAATGAAAGCTAATCGTACGTGAAAGGACATGGAGAACTTATGATGTCACTATGTCTCTCAGTGGCTCGACGGTAAGACAGAAGACCTATAATATTAAAAATCAGGTATCGATACCCAGAGTGGGTACATATCACATAGCCCATTTTAAAACTACATGCTTAACAATAAAACAAACTGACGAACAGTTTACCACCTAGTGGTGATATATATCTTTGTATCAACAAAATTATCGAATTCTCTCATACACTCTGGTATGTGTGAATGTCACGCAATAGCGTTCGTAGCAGCTGTTAATAAATCTAAGAGAACTAGTGTCAACAGCTAAGGTAGCGACTATGTTCATACGTAGTTGATGTGATATATGAAATATATTCTTTTGTTTTTGTTTAGGGCGTTTTCGTTTCGTGGTGTTTTTCGTCTGATTTACTAAAAATTACCAATAATCAACATTATTAGTTAGAAATACAATGACAATTTCAACCTTTTGCCAACTGAAGTAGGTGAATAAGGCGTGGGTGAGAAAGGTCTCTTTCATAATGTGTAGACCATTATGAAAGACAGCAATAAATCAATGGTTTATTAATAGCCTGTGATATACTTTTCACATTCTGTGTATCATTACACATAAAGTTTAATCGCAAAATGAAAACGTTAATCTGAATTTCACGAAGTTCAGGGGGTGTCGATAAAAGAAACGACCCTTAGATTTAAAATGTAACATGGCCAGCCTTTCTGGGCCCGGCATGGCCAAGCGTGTTAAGGCGTACGACTCGTAATCTGAAGGTCGCGGGTTCGCATCCCCGTCGCGCTAAACATGCTCGCCCTTTCAGCCGAGGGGCGTTATAATGTTACGGTCAATCCCACTATTTGTTGGTAAAAGAAGAGCCCAAGAGTTGGCGGTGGGTGGTGATGACTAGCTGCCTTCCCTCTAGTCTCACACTGCTAAATTATGGACGGCTAGCACAGATAGCCCTCGTGTAGCTTTGTGCAAAATTGAAAAACAAACAAACAAAAAACAAACCAGCCTTTCTGATACTTTTATTTTGTTTGCACTCACCATAATCACAACTTCGTCTGCTTCATTTATAAACAGCCATTAGGATAACATTTCGACTGTTAGATTGCTGTTGGATTTTTTTCTAAACCATCTAAGTGCTTCAGTGGGACTAATTGTATTATTTTACCAATAGTTGCCCAACGTTGTCCGGATGCGAGCTGTCCATAGTTTTGTAATGATAGAATAGACGGAAGGCAGCTTGTCACCAGCAACCAGTGCTAAGTCTTGGAATGCTCCTGCCTCGACGAATAACAGGATTTGACTGTCACTCTTATAACGTATTCAGATATTATAAAGATTCGAGAATTTAATGCTCCACGCGATTTTACCCCGAAAATAACTATTCCTGTTTTTGTAAACGTAAGCCTGAAGGTTCAAGCTGTTATGTATTGTACTAGTTTTAAATTTAAATATTAAAAAAAGTAGATAATTCATTAATGTGACCACTGCTTTACAGAAAACCAACATAAAATGCTTATGGCTTTACCTTACACTCCACATTCACATGGGTTGGGGATGGCCTATGAGTTGGTACACTCATACTGTGGATCCCAAAATTAATGGTTCGTGGCCCATTGCCCCAAAACGCGTCCCATACATTTATTACAGCCTTGGATTATAACATTGTTTTTCGGATTATGTAACATTAATACCACACAAGATATAATAATGAATACTTTTTTGTTTTTTTAGCGTAAAAACACGAACAATAAACTATCTGTGCGGTAACAAACGCGATAACCAAACCTCGAATTTTAGCGTTATAAGCCCTCAGACTTACGTTAAGCCACGGGGGAGATGAACTACTTAATATTATGTCAATACGGTAACGATTGAAACAGGAAAAATATATTATGAACTTTTACAGTATACGCCATTTTGTAAAAGGCGTTGTCCCGATATTTTAAAAGTTGTGGAAATAAGAGTATTTTTTTCCCATCAAATTGTGTGATAGATTTCAAATCATCAACACCCACCTTCAACACTTGGTCTACTCTTTTACCAGCAAATACTGGTATTGACCGTCACATTACAACGTTATAAGATTATGAAACGAAATAATCTCAACAAAGTTTTCTGTAACCTCAGAAATAGAGATGCGTGAAGCCAACGTGGTATATTATGACGTCAATTCGTTTCGATTATTTGTCAATCGATTATTTACTTCTCTCCAACATATCCATCCTTAAACTTTCTCTACCTTTGCCGCAAAATGAACCTGCTCACCATTTGCGTCATCATTCGACGTTACGACGTTCGTTTCCGAGATGTGCGTAGGTCAGTATAGATTGTTCTTCACTGCGGAAGAGGTTCGTTCGCCGGAGAAGTTTAATTTACAGAAACTAATTGTTTGGTAAGTATCTTTGCTTAATAAATGCATTGGACATTCACTTTATACGAGTACTGCTAAACTACCTTCACTTTGTTTAGTTCATAAAATCCCATTTAACTGTTTGAAATATCCGATAGAATTATTAAACAAGATAGCCATATGCGTAAAATATAATGTTTGGTGTTTAAGTAAGTTGCCCTTTCTTCCCCACAGTGGGTCTTTGTTTATAAAATGTCTCTACAGATACTGAGATAGGTATAAATAAACTACACATCCCTTGAATAATAATGGAACATCAGTGTACTTTACAACATACTATCATTATTGCGCACATTTCGTTTAGGAAAAGTGAATGTTTTTCCTTAAACTTAACACAGCCAGCGTTAACTATTGTTACTTTTTACGACGAAATTGATTAGCAGTTCTTCGCTTTTTAATGTTTTCTTTCCTTTCATCTTCGTAATTCTCATCTGTTTGTTCAGATGTCTGAACGAAGTTTAAAGCGCTACATGAACCTTCACTGACCTATCTGTGACAGAACAACGTTAAATTATTCTGTAAACATTATTAAAAATAGGGGTATTTTCTTCTTATTGGGCCCGGTATGGCCAAGCGTGTTAAAGCGTTCGACTCGTAATCCGAGGGTCTCGGGTTTGAATCCCGGTCGCACCAAACATGCTCGCCCTCTCATGCGTGGGGGCGTTATAATATTACAGTCAATCCCACTATTCGTTGGTAAAAGAGTAGCCCAAGAGTTGGCGGTGGGTGGTGATGACTAGCTGCCTTCCCCCTAGTCTTACACTGCTAAATTAGGGACGGTTAGCGCAGATAGCCCTCGAGAAGCTTTGAGCGAAATTCAAAACAAACAAATTCTTCTTATTGGTTATCTGTCTGAACATACTTAATATCAGCCTATTAATCGTATAAAAAATCTAACTATTTATATTAAAAATAATGAGTCTTGAATAAAGTCAAACATTTTTGGTCAAATCAGAAACTTGAGACAGATTCCTGTTCAGTTTTAGAATGTCTGTATTATTTTAAGGAATCTTAACTGAAAAAAGTGATAAACCAGAAAGTGCGATCAGTATTTTGACATTAAAAATAAAGGGTCGAAACAAAACTTAAAACATCCATTTCTCAACAAAACACCAATAATGACTTTCTGATTAGAAGTTTCACTGAAATGTTGATATAAAAATAGAACGAAATTTTCAAAGACATTAATATTTGTACTAAATAACATGCAGGAAAAAATCTACATCGACAATGGTGCATATAAGGTTTTTTTACTCTCAAACACAGGATAAAAAAATGAGGTATTATTATATGTTTAGATATAAACACCGGCATGGCCAAGCGTGTTAAGGCGTTCGACTCGTAATCTGAGGGTCGTGGGTTCGCATCCCGGTCGCGCCAAACATGCTCGCCCTTTCAGCCGTGGGGGCGGTATAATGTGACGGCCAATCCCACTATTCTGTGGTAAAAGAGTAGCCCAAGAGTTGGCGGTGGGTGGTGATGACTAGCTGCCTTCCCTCTAGTCTTACACTGCTAAATTAGGGACGGCTAGCACAGATAGCCCTCGAGTAGCTTTGTGCGAAATTCCAAAACAAACAAATTAGACATAAACAAAGAAACATAGGTAAATGTTAGCCTAATATTGACTTACCACCGTCAAGGCAAATAAATATTGATCACTTTTAAGACTAACTTAACTCAATCTTTCGATAATTATTATAAACAAAAAATACTTGTTCAAATAAATTAATGATTAGGGTTTTATAAATACAGATGTATATTGTGATTAAGTTGGATGTGAGTTGTAAGAACGTTTGGTATTATATGTGTATAATCTCTCAAAATGTTGCCGAGATTTAGTTCATACTTATTTCCTACAGGATCGTGCCGTTATGAAGGCTACAAATACAATGTTGACAGCAGGTTTACTTCTCACTGGTTTAGCAGTGTCGTGCTTAACAGTTCCTGTTTCTCGTGAGCAGGGTGAGTTTTGTTTTTGTTTCTTTCTGCTACCTGTCATTAGTGTATATAACAGAGGATGTAACAATAATATTGTGTAAAAACTGGACTTTATTGTTTCACTTATTAACAATCTGGACCATGTGAAGCCTGTATATCGAGGGACGTACGTCATTCTAGTGCACAAAGAAGTACCTTCATGGATTTCTAATTTTTGAGTTTGTTTATTGTCAAGAACAAAGTCACACAGTGGGCTATTTGGGATGTGGCCACCACGGGTATCGAAACCCTATTTTTAGCGTTATAAGCCTTGAAACTTACTGCTGTATTAGTTGCCGTCGACGACAACCCTATGCAATTTTTGAACTAAAAAAGGTACTGCAGTAGGCCTTTGTTTTGGTGCTTATCAATATATTGTATTATTTGCTTAATCCATGTAAACCAAAACAGACAGCAACTGTGCGAAAAACACACATGTAACTGCTCAGACACGCTAATCTCTAAATATTCATCATATTTCATTTATTAGAAATCATTCCGTGGCATTTTATAAAGGTCATTCTTCACGTCGTTGTGCTATTAATATTTAAAATACGCAGTATATGTACTATCCTAATGAAGTGGTTATGATGTTATAACCAAGTACGAACTTTTATGATTGTTTTAACCCTGGTTGTCAGTTTCTTGTGGCAGTGTAATAAAGCAAAGAAAGCCTAATACGGTTATTTCAAGAAACAATAAGAACTGAGCAAACTAACTGGTCTACAGATCTTAATAGTAGATCGTATATTTACATATAAATCGCGAATACTAATTAAACCACCAGCAACAAGACGAACTTTGCTGATATATTGATTTTGGGGACTTATGTTAGCATTTGGAGCCCAGTTGGCTCGTTAAAAATAAAAACGAGAAGCCCCCTGGCGAGGTTCGTTTAGTTTGGACGTATGTATATATATGTGAAGTTGCGAACTGTGGTTTTGTTTCCTTGAAATCAAGTAAAATTGAAATTATGTGCAAAGAAAACAACTCAAGTCAAAGTTTAGAAAATATCTTAGAACTATAACTAAGTACGAAAACAACAGTTTGCTATGAAATATTACTTAAAGTTATTGTTACAACACTGAAATGTAGCGCTCATCTGATTTCTGATTACTGTATGCAGTCGGTGAATCTTGCATCTCAGAAAAACAAAAGATAAAGATTAAATGTGAATTTTTATGAGGCTCCTTAAAATTCCAAATCAAATTTCCACATTTGTTCAATGTATAAAACAGATTTCTTTTGTGAAATTAAAATTCAAGCATTTCTTTCATGATATAGTACCGAAACATGGTTCACTCGAATTTCTGCTCTCCGATTGGTTATTGTCCCCTAATTCGTTGTGGTGCATAATTTTACGTATTTTTTATGATAATAAAAATTAATTGATGAAATTGTGTGGGATGACAGCCACGTCAAACTGAGTCTATTCACAACTGATACGATTCCTTCAGTTTTTCATTTTTTTTTTAAATGTCGTTCAGAAAAAAACCCAAAAAACTCTGTCACAAAGACCCCATGAAATGATACACACGATTTAACATAAGTTTATGACATGCGTGTAATGGCTTTGTTTAATATAACTCGCTGTCCTTTCAATAGAGAAGGAACCCCATTGGCACAATGGTATGTTTGCAGAATAACAATGTTGTAAATATGGTATCAATACTTGTGGCTGTCAGAGCACAGTTAGATCTTTGTATAGCTTTGTGCTTGCCTACAAAACAAAACAATACATCAGAAAGAATGCTGTGTAATCCATACAGGAGAAAATAGAAATTACTTATTAATAATTCGTGTCATCAACTATTACAGTAGTAATAATTATAATACGCTACTGGGCGTATATAATAACGACCAGAAAGATATGGAAAAGCCGGTTCGATGTAAAGAAAAAAAAACACATCCACAGTTTTAAACCGCAGAGTTCATAACTAATTCTCCGTTTCTTTGTTTACATATACCTCGCCGAAAAAGATTAAGTTAGTTATTGACTCGGGTATAGAACGTAACTGTGTTCGTATACAATTTGAGGCTTTAGCTCTTTTCGTCACTGCAGGTTTCTGGCTTCACTAATGTTTACATTAAACTGTCTTTCCCACAGTTACTCAAAATCATGCTACGGTTCTCTGAAAGTGTACAAGTTAACTATAAGTTAAGCGCGAAATACACAGTTAGCTTTTGTGCTCTGCCAACCGCAGATGTTGAAACCCGATTTGTAGCGTCATAAGTCCTTACTTTTACCGCTAAACCACCGGAGGACATTTCACGAACACAATATTCACACGTGGTTGTGACACTGCAATATTTCTCAATCAGAAATGATACGTTGTTTCTTATAATGCGACATAAATAGCTTTCGTGACTGTACTTTTCTCCTAATAAATCTCTAAGCACGAAAAAGCACGTGCATGTGAGTTTTATGTTATTCAAGGATAGAACCCAATTATCGATCCTATCTGTATGGCTTTAATAAAGGTCACAGCTTGCAACAAAGAGAGAAAAAAAATTACACAAACATATTCCACTTCACATCTCAACTTGCGTTGAGGTTCAGAGAAATTTCATTCAGTTAAATGTAGTTATTATTCAGACAAGAAGACAAACACAAAGTTAAAACACAGTTCTCAATACTCAACAAAACCGTACATACAGATAAGGCTCAGTTCTTAATACTCAACAACACAGTACACAAACATTAAGATAAGACAAAGTTATTAACACTCAAGAACACAGTACACAAAAATTATACAAAGTTCTCAATACTCAAAAACACACTACACAAAGATAATGAACAGTTCTTAATACTCAACAATACAGTACACAAAGATAAGACATAGTTCATAATACACAACAACACACTACACAAAGATAAGGAACAGTTCTTAATATTCAACAACACAGTACACAAAGATAAGGTGCAGTTCTTAATACTCAAGAACACAGTACATAAACATGAAACACAGTAATTAATAATCAACAACACAGTACACAAACATAAGGCACAGTTCGTAATACTCAACAACATAATACACAAAGATAAGGCACAGTTCTTAATACTCAATAGCACAGTACCAAATATAAAGAAAAGATCATAATACTAAACAACACAGTACAAAAAAAAGGCACAGTTCTTAAAACTCAGCAACACAGTACAAAAGATAAGAAATACTTCTTAATACTTAACAACACAGTACACAAAGATAAAGATAAGACAAAGTTATTAACAATCAAGAACAGAGTACACAAAAATAAGACACACTTCTTAATAGTACACAACACAGTTTTTAATACTTCATAACACAGTACACAAAGATATGGCACAGTTCTCAATACTCAACAACACAGTATACAAAGATGAGACACATTTCTTATTACTACACAACATAGTACACTAAGATATGGCACAGTTCTTAATATTCAACAACAGAGTACAAAAGGATAACGTACATTTCTTAATACTCAACACACAGTACACAAAGACAAGACACAGTTCTTAACACTCAACAACACAGTATACATAGATAAAGCACAGTTCTTCATACTTAACAACACAGAATACAAAGATAAGACACAGTTCTTAATACCCCACAACACAATACACAAAGACATGACACAGGTCTTTTTCCTCAACAACACAGTACACAAAGATAAGGTACAGTTCTTAATACTCAACATTGTAGTACAAAAAATTAGACACAGTTCTCAGTACTGAACAACACAGTACACAAACATAAGGCACAGTTCTTAATACTCAACATTGTAGTACAAAAAATTAGACACAGTTCTCAGTACTCAACAACACAGTACACAAAGATAAGGCACAGTTCGTAATACTCCACAACGCAGTACACAAAGATTAGGCAGAGTTCTTAATATTCAACAACGCAGTACACAAAAATGAGGCACAGTTTTTAATACTGAACAGCACAGTACTCAAAAATTAGACAGTTCTTTACATTTTACAACACAATACATAAAGATAAGGGACAGTTGTTAATGCTCAACAACCCAGTCTTTGAATGAGTGGAAAAATAAGAACTCAAGTAGAAAAATATTGAAATCATATAAATTTTTGATGTTGTTTCTGGAGTGAGAAAGCGAAACGACGACCCTATCCCCCCCTCGACGCTGTCTAACCTATTCTTAGTACTGGGTACTATTTATTTTTTTTTACTTATATATATTTATATGTATATAAAGGTTGTTCACCATTCTGTGGATTTTTTTTCCAAAGAGAAACTTAAGAAAGGGTAGGAATCGAACCCTGGCCACTGCATTACCAAGATAAACTTCCTTGTGTTAAATACTGTATCTCTCAGTTCATAATTGTTAAGAGTAAGATTTTGCAGGACCCTTGAGCTACCTGATTAATTTATAACGTTCAGTGTATATTTCTTTCTCTCTTTTGTTTTATTAGAAACGCATATTCCAAGTTCTGAACGTTCCTTAAAATTTCGAAATACTGTCGTCCATATAAAGTGAAATTCATTGTGCCAATCTTATATGCAGGAAATCAAATTCTTTTTTTCCGTGTTCGTGCCTCTTCTGGGTCTAATGTTCATGTGAGTACGGACTCTATTACTTTTATTTTGTACGATAAAAGTAATCGTGCAAGAGTTCGTTGATGAATGTAATTTGTAGAAGAGTGTTTTTTCTTATAGCCATCGGGATATCTGCTTAGCCCACCGAGAGGAATCGAACCCCTGATTTTAGCGTTGTAAATCCATAGATATACCGCTGTACTAGCGGGGAGCATTGTGGAAGAAGTGGTTTAATGTCTCTCTCTTCAGTGTTTGTAACTGACCTCTCCGTACGAAATAAACATCTGGTTAGATATTTCTGTACGTTGGTGGCTTTTATATTTCATTATATCATTACGTTTCTGTTATTAGCCTGTACTGCATGCACATTTCTGTAAAGATACGGGTCTTCACAAGAAACTTACCACTCTTATGGGTTATTTTTTCATCTTTGCTTCCTTTCGTTTGTTTCTTTTCAGTTTATGCAAATATTGTTCAAGAAATATTTACCTGGTAAACTCTGTTCTATTGTTCCTGAAGTGTCATCGTGAAACCATTATTTTAGGTAACTCTTTAGTTAAATATGGCTTTAAAAAATGATTCCTACTGTTTGTTTTTAATCGCAAAGTTACAAAATGGTCTAACTTTGTCCTACCCACATCACGGTTAGAACCCAAATTCAGGCAGTACAAGGCTCCAAACTTACTGCTTAGCCACCAGCAGGCACATTTTTGTGTAATTTAGGCATCAGCAACGAGTTCAACATATATAATATTCAAAAACCATAATATTTAACTACGGGTAATATCTTCCTAACAAAATAGAAATAGTAATTTGTTACGCAATGTTTTGCGATTCTTCTAATTTTCCCGTTTTGTCTCTGTTGTTTATAATTAACGTAACATTTATTTCGTTAAAACTGAACATATTAATCTTTTACAAAAAAAAATAAATAAATAGACGTTCATTTTTCCAGCTTGTTAAAATGTAATCGATCAACACGCAGAACATTACGTTAAACATTATTTTAATATGATAACGAGCCAAGCGTGTTATGGCGTGGGACTCGTAATCTGAGAGTCGTGGGTTCGCATTCTCGTCGCGCCAAACATGCTCGCCCTTTCAGCTGTGGGGGCGTTATAATGTGACGGTTAATCCTTCTATTCGTTGGTAAAAGAGTAGCCAAAGAGTTGGCGGTGGGTGATGATGACTAGCTGCCTCCCCTCTAGTCTTACACTACTAAATTAGGGACGGCTAGCGCAATATAGCCCTCGAGTAGCTTTGTGCGAAATTCAGAAAACAAACAAACAAAAGAAACAATATGATAACATTATAAAGGGCAAGTGGGAAATACTTACGTCTTCTTTCACCATTAATTAATTCTAGTAGGTCATAATACAGGCCGAAATAGCTATTTAATTATTTTTTTGTTTTTTATTTCGCGCAAAGCTACACGAGGACTATCTATGATAGCCATGCTTTATTTAGCAGTTTAATGCTAGAGGGAAGGAAGCTAGTCGTCACCACTCATCGCCAACTCATGGGGTTTACCACGAATAGTGGGATTGATCGTCAAATATAACGCCCTCACTGCTCAAAGGGCGAGCATGATTGGTATGACCCTCAGATTACGAGTCGAGCGCACTAGGTTTCATCTACCGAGAATCGCTTTTCTGTTCCCAGGCCTGAGGGTTATATAATATAACTTCGTTTCAGTAAAATATCTGTTTTTTTTGCATTAAATTATGTATTAGAATCATAGTAATAGTATTTTTCTTGTCGTATTTTACGAATCTTTAAGCCACTCTCTAAATATTTCAAGATAATTTTGATGGCTTATAACGCTACAAATTGCAGTTCGATACCTACAATGGGCACAACACAAAAACGGCCAAATAATACAAATATTTAAATTCTATATACCTTGAGCCTCAACGTGTTAAATAAAAACTTAAGCCTATTAATTGATTTCTTTTGAGAAAGTTTGGTTCGGTTCCGTTTGAATTCCGCGCAAAGCTACACGAGGGTTATCTGTACTAGTCGTCCCTAATTTAGCATTGTAAAACTAGAGGGAAGGTAGCTAATGATCATCACCCACCGCCAACTCTTGGGCTACTCTTTTTACGAACGAATAGTGGGATTCACCATCACATTATAACGCCCCCACGGCTGAAAGGGCGAGCATGTTTTATGTAACGGGGATTCGAATCCACAATCCTCAGATTACGACCCGAGTGCCTTAACCACCTGGCCACGCCATACCTTTTTGGAGAGGGAATGTTAATATCATACAGGTTTTTTTAAAGACATTTCTTGAGATTAGTACTGATGTGTCTAATTGTTTTACAGGGCCTTGAGATATAGCTCAACTATTCCCAAGCTCTTCAAGTAGATCCGCATGGTTCGAGAAACATTTTCCAAATAAGTGTTTCATTCATTTTCTTTTCGTGAAGAAACAAAATATTCTACAGGCAGTTTTCACAATTCCCATTGACGTCATAAGCGAGATGTATTTAATCGATTTAGCCCGCAGTAAACAGTGGCGCTTTCTTATCGTAGCTAACAACCATGTGGGCGTGAGCATTTACTTTTACCATATCATCTATGGTTCGAAGTTTTCAAACAAAGTATACATAACCTGAGAAGTTTGCTTGACTATTTAATATTTTTAATAAAACCACCTGCTTGTAAAAAGCCTGTGTATCACAATACTGATAAAAGAAGAAGACCTTCGATATCGCCAGCACTTTAAATACACGTTTGTAATATCAGATGTATTATTAAAAACTATATTAACTGTATATAAATAACTGTATCAGCTGACTTGGGTATAAACCTCTACCATACGACAGAGAGAATTAGTGTGGTTAGACTAGGGGTTTTGTTATGTTATGAATTTCGCGCAAAATTACACGAGTGCTATCTATGTCAGCCGTCCATAATTTATCAGTAAATGACTAGAAGGAGGGCAACTAATCATCACCGCCATCTTTTGGACTTCGCTTTTACCAATGGATAGTGGGATTGACAATAACGTTATAACGCCCCCATGACCGAAAAGTTGAGCATGTTTGGTGGGACGGGAGTTCAAACCCGCAACCCTCAAGGCCTAGATTAGGGGACACAAATACAAATTTTGACAGGGAAGATGTCATCTTTAGCTAAGACAGCTTTATTTTTCTAACAGTGTGTTGGTCCTGTGGAATGAGTTGCCTTCTGATGTGGTGGGTCCCCCCCTGATACAGCGGTAGGTCTACAGATTTACAACGCTAAAATCAGGGGTTCGATTCCCCTCGGTGGACTTAACAGATAGCCCGATGTGACTTTGCTATAAGAAAACACACACACGCTAATGTGATTGGTGTGCTTATTTTAAAGTATTTTATGAGAAAACTTGAACAATGCTTGAATGATAAAACCAGGTTTTGAGGTATTCTTTTAGTGGCTAAAACAACTTAGATGTATCAAATTTTCTCTTGTTATCCTTTTATGGAAATGTACTGTGAGTTAATCTGACTTTAAGAGAACTTTGTTCCAGGTTCCATTCTCTCCTTTGAACTCTTTTATTTTTCGTACTAATCTGACTGAGGCTGATGGCCATAGCACACATTTTTTTACAAAATATCAAAACTTCTCTTGTAACAAGTTTTTCGAGTGACGGCAAGAACTCTCTTAAACCACCACACATCTTTCCTCTGACCACTGCAAGTAATCGGTTTAAAACCAAGTATAAACAGACCAAAGTCACGAGATTAAATTGGAATTTGATTAGAATACTTAACAAGTTCACAATCAAATGAAACTTCCATGATTCCAGTTTTTTCGGGATAAAACAAACATTGGTTCTGAGGCGTGTTTAGAAGTTTAAGACTATCCAGGTTGTAAACCTTTGTCAGCTTCAAAATCTTTATTTACTACCTTGTTGACGGCACCAGAGGATGTTGTTATCTTCGTCACAATGGTAATTTTGGTTGGATAGTCGCATTAATAGGTATTGCCTCCAATATGGGATAAGGGCGTTGCTTTTCATTGTCTTGGTATGCTCCAGAAATACCATTTCTTCCAAAATCACATATAAGTCTACCACACTTGTATTTCAATCCTAAAAGGTTGAAAATTCGTCGTAAGTCATTACAAATTGCTTGGGATGCCACGTATTTGATATGCAACGAAACGCCACTTCATTGTAGGATATGCAACTCATTTTTTAAAATTGCCCTCTGTACATGTGAACTGTTCGTCAATTATGAACCAGGACCAAATCATCGGGACGGGAGGAAGGTGGAAGGTCCAGTCCGAGAAATGACGCAGCTCTGAGTTTTGCTTAAACTACTAATTAAACTCTATTAGGTGTTTAAATGCAGGCCAGTGTTGGTATCCAAAGGAAGAGGAGGCATCATAATATGTAACTGCAACCTTTTAAAGTATCTCGTTAAGGAAGAAAAATTTAAGCAGATGATTCTTGAATTATTGAAAATTCGAATTCCACCGAGAGACCTCATATTCAGTATTACTTTCGACCCTGCTACAACTTAGAATCAGTTGTGTATCATACTGTAGTATAAGGTAGTCATGAAATGTAGCGTAACACAAAAAAATACAATAATATTTTGTTATTAAGCAAAAAGCTACACAATGAGTTATTTGTACTCTGTCCACCACGGGTATCGAAACCCGGTTTCTAGCGTTGTACCTCTGTGCTAGAGAGGGTTGACAAAAATATGTTGATTTCATTACATCAAATACAACTTATAAGTAGAAGTAAAAATTATTTAGATGAATAGTGTCAAGTTAACAACATCAAATAGGTTATGATACAAATATAATGCTTTATAGACTTAATGGACAGTTAGTGTAACTAATGTTTTATGAAATTTAGAAACATTTTTCTTGCTATTTTATTAGTTTTCATAAATGAAAAGCCCCCCCCAGTGGCACAACGGCATGTCTGTGAACTCAGACCGCTAAAGACCGGATTTCGATACCTGCTGTGGGCAAAGCGCGTATAGCTCATTAAAACCCACCTGAATGTTTGTTTGTTTGAAGTTAAGCACAAAGCTACACAGTTGGATATTTATGCTATGCTCGCTATGGGGATCGAAACCCTGTTTCTAGCTTTGTAAGTCCGCAGACATACCGCTATGCCACAACAACCTGAAATAAGTCGTAAAACACTTTACTCTCCCTACTCAAAATATTAAGGAAATTCAGTTTATCCATTCCATCGAAAACGGGCTAAACGTCATAAATCAGTGACCTCTATGAATAACGAATATATGTGTACTTCCCAACGTTATCATGTACAAATAAAGTTCTGATGGCGCTACGGAAATCAGAAATAAATTAATATGGCAGTATTCACAAATATTTCATTTTCAAGTTAACCGATTTCAAAATAGTAATAAGTTTCGTCTTCAATACAAATATTTAATATACTTTTAATTTTAATACTTTGAACCATACCTGAAACTCAAATAAACTTTGTTTTTAGTTAAAGTACGACTCTGTATAAAAGAAACTACCGACTAGTGCGCCATCATTTCAGGTAACCTTTCTTGATCGCCAGATGACAGATGAAAGAGTGTGTAATCTGGTGCTCTGATGTGCACTGCGTGTAATCTGGTGCTCTGATGTACACTGGCCTGTTTTTCTAAAGCTTGTTAAACGATACTGTAATTCTCTTCTTCCATCTTAGGTGGATGCTTTTAGAGACTGGGGCTTAAGTTTTGTTCTTTCGCAATTCTTTTCTCTTTCGTTGCTAGGTGCTTAGTAACACAGCAACTCACGCGCGTAAGAACTGCCAAAGATGTCAAAAAAACCGTAAGTGAAATAATCCATAAGTTGATAGGGGATTTTGTTCTTAGGACTTTCGTAATCACAGATAAAAATAAAGTGTGTGGGTGAAAATGTTCCTCGTCTTTCAAATAAACAGCAAAATAATCAATGCGTATTTCAGTATAATTTATTTTGAATCTTACGAAACAACATGAAAAAGAATGAATTAAAGCTGCCCACTGTCTGTAATTGGAGTTAAATGTTTAATATTAATCTGAGTGAGCTTAAATTAAAATTTCACCAGTGTTTTGCATTAAGGAATTCCCTGAAGTAAACTTAATTTAAAAATGAATAAGTTTCGTATTCTTAAGCAGAGTTTGCACAAAATTGCTAAGGCCGCCATAATATATAATTGATAGGTTTTATCCTTACATTTGCAGTGTAAACCTCCCATCTAAATGAGATATTTGTATTCAAATATAAAATTATGATCCTCCATTTGTAGTTACACTTCCATACTTTAATGACATAAACAAACCAACCCATCAACTTTTGTTAAGCCTAATATTATCACTCGATATTGCATTATGTAATAAAATATGCGGTTAGAATCCTCCATGTTTTCCATTTTTAATTATATTTCCATACTTGATTAGGATAGATAAACAACCCATCAATTTTGTTAAACCTAATATGGTGAGGCAACATTACTCTTGGACGTTGTTCGTCTGCAGTTTGCAAACAAGACTGCGGGAGATGAAACAAAAGTTTCCTTTATAATGACATAGAGTAGGTTCTTTAAGCCTGTTCTGTAATGATATGCGGGTTAATTGACCATCTCGATTACAACTAAAAGCGATACTTGATATCTTACTGATTGTGTCAAACTAAAAGAAATTGGTTTGGTTCGTATTTCGCGCAAAGCTACACGAGGGCCATCTGCGCTAGCCGTCCCTAATTTAGCAGTGTGTAAGACTAGAAGGAAGGCAGTTAGTCATCGCCACCCACCGCCAACTTTTGGGTTACTTATTTACCAACGAATAGTGGGATTGAACGTCACCTTATAACGCTACCATGGCTGAAAGGACTAGAAGGAAGGCAGCAAGTCATCGCCACCCATCGCCAACTCTTGGGCTACTCTTTTATCAAAGAATAGTGGGATTAACCGTCACATTATAACGCCCCTACGGCTTAAAGAGCCAGCATGTTTAGTTTGACGGGGATTCGAACCCTCGACTCTCAGATTACCAGTCGAATGCCTTAACCACCTGCCCATGCCGGGCCACTAAAAGAAATCAAAAGTTTGGAAATTCAAATGTATTAAAAAGTGTGACATTATTAATTTTCCGTAGTAAGATCAACATGTTTCAATATTTGTAGTGTCAGTCAGACATGTCATACTTCTTTATACATAAAAGAAACGAATAATTGAAAAGAGTCAAATAATAGGATTAGAGCAACACCAAGTTTATAAACTGTTCTATCATGAATATTATATTCCAATTGTATTTAGTATGTTATAAGTAGGACAATGATTTAACTCCATACAGTTAAAAAAGTAAACAAATTGAATACCTTTAGTTATCTTTAGTTAGAAATGGATTTACGCAAGTATATATCTATCTTACGCTTTGTTAGCTCTTATCCGTCCATAAGTGTAAATACTTTGAAACTTAAATAATTTTAGTTTGTGTGGCAGATTTTTATATTTTGTGAAATACGTTTTAGCAGCGAAAACGTATTATATAAACCACTTAGTAATTATTATATAATAATAATAATAACATAAAATAACATTTTGATAATTAGACTTTGTGGTCGTATATGCAACTAAACATGAATACCGTAAATAGTTCAATTGAAATGAATTAAAATTCTGTTAATCGTCATTAAATAGATTAATCAAGAAGATTGTCAGAAATTACTTTTTTAGCAGTGTGTATTGTAATTGAGCTAAGGATTCTTCTAGAGTAAGTGCCTGTGATTTGCTGAGCGAAAAATTCAAAAATAAACAAACGGCATGCACTCTACTTTGATGTTTTAAATAATATATATATTTGAAACAAGGTGAAATATGTACAAAAATTATTTACGCTATGAAGATCATAATTGTATGTTAATCATTATAGAGTTGTTTTCTTTTTGTTAAAAATCTGCTTAGGCCAATTCAATTAATTTAGGGTTCAGCAGACAAGTCAAACTATTTTTTATATTTTTATTGTAAGAGTATCCACGTATAATTCATTTACGTTGTCACAATTATCGCAGTTGTAACCTAAACTTTCAGTATCGTCTTTTATTGAAGTCCACACAGGTAGGTTCAATTAGTTTAAAACACACTTTCACGAGACAAATTCTTCTTATCTTTTACAAACTGTTAATCTCACTTCAACATGTCAACCATTAGGACATTCACACCCACGATGACTAAATTTTCCCTGACCGAACTTCTCTTTTACATGACTTTACTTTTACTCTGCTTCCACTCATCTGGTCGCAACTGTTTATATGTTTATTACTTAGACCTTCTAAAAAGTTCCATAATGTCTACATCAGTGTATTGCAAACGCAATGTTCAATAGTCTCGACATCAATTAATTAATTACAAACACAAAATTAACAAATTAATAATACTGTTTACGATAAACAGTCTTTTTTATCTGACAAGGGCTAATTCAAAATGCTGTCTGTAATTGTAAATCAACACACTACAACTTAATAGCAACAAAAAAGTTCTGCGCAAAATTCAACTCACTTTGGTCTCTTGTGACTAAATTATAAACTAAACTTGGAATCCTTCTGAAAGTCATCTTTATTGTTAACCTATAATTTTAGTTGTTTGAAAAAATAGAAGTGAACATGTGTTTATGTATTTTTAACAAGTATGATTAGGAATTGGGTTGTTAATCTGCTACTGTCCTTTGTTAGAAATCGTCACACTAGGACTTGTTTTGACTAACCGAATCGTTATTTGCTAGGTTAACTAACTGTGTTATTAGCAGAAAACATTTTTATTTTTTTTGTTCTTATTCCATTCCACTACTTATATAATCGGTCTTATAATGTTTAACTTGAACAGCGCCTTATGCATCAAATGCACTAAATGGCTTGATCAGAAACCATTACAGTTTCAAGTACAGCTGCATCTAGGTTAACATTAATGGCCATAGGGCAAGCGGAAGCTAGTTAGTAGCACCTATTTGTACGGCTCTCAACCTAATAAAAATTGACTGTCACTCTTACAACACACTTATAACGGCTCGTACTTGAACGTCTTGATTCGTAGCTTGGCATGTTAACCATCAAGTAAAGTTGGTTATTTGGGTGAATTGTAACATTGGTCACAACAAAATTGTAATCAGTACTTGAATCTCATATGTTTTTCTTACGTATTATTCTGTTAATATAAAAATATGTAAGGTCTTTATGAAGTTCAAAAAGACAAGTCAAACTATTTTTTATATTTTTATTGTAAGAGTATCCACGTATAATTCATTTACGTTGTCACAATTATCGCAGTTGTAACCTAAACTTTCATTTTATTTTGAATAACTAAAAACGATTTCTATAAATGCTTCTTAAACTCGATGAAACAATCGCAACGACACCACAACATTAAAATGAAATGCTCAGAAAATGACCATATTTTCGAAGTGGAGAACAGATCCATAATAAGAGCATGATATCTAATGGTGGTTTTCGTTTAATCAAACGTTAAGTTTTGTGTGTTGTGTTTACCAACGTTCTGGTTAGGTTTGCCTGAAGAAAATTTAATTTATTTAAAATAGTACTGTTAAATTAGTTTTAATCTTATACATTAGACAAAATTTAAATTTTATTTGAAAGGTGATGTTGTTCATTATTCGTAGATGCTGCAATATGAAGTGCACAAACAAGTAAAACATACTAATTGGTATGAAGTGCGCAAACAAGTAAAACATACTAATTGGATAAATTTTAAAACGATTTCCAATCGCTGCTTTCTTTGGTACAGATAAGTGACGCAGTCAGTTTTCTCTAATTATTTGTTCAGTTTACATATGTTCATGAAATGGAAAGAGCATCTATAAACTTTTAGTATAGTCATATCCCTGACAGCTATAGCTTTTGCAAGAATTAAAACCACAGTCGCAAGTTTATAAAAAGGAATCCTTACTTTGGTTTATATATAAGTGTATAAAACTATCAAAGTAAGAATTTAAATTTTATATATTTGTGAAGAATGAATTCTTGTTTCATTACTCTTTACAGCACAATCCCTAAGTTCGTAACTTTTAATAGTTTTGTTTACTTACGTTTTATCTTATGCTTGTATAAAGTATATACTTTGCCTTCAGAAACTTCAGTAAATGTAGCGCCATCTGTTGGTTTAAATATATTAAATACGCGCATGATATGTTTATTATATATATTATTTCTGTATGTATATGGACTTTTATCGGAATATCAAAAACGGATATCTACAGACCAGCTAAATAACCTGGATAAATTTTGTAGCGATAGTTCGAGTCATCTGGGGGCTAACCCCGCTGACATGATCAGGTAAGTATGTAAATTGTAGACGAAAAAGTTGCCGTTTTAGAAATTGTTGAATTGTTATACTGGAAATATCAACGACCTTTTCAACTTATTATTAATATATCGTAACTAGTTCTTTGAATGGTCGGTTTTTTTTTGCCTAGGAATTCAGTAGTGTGGTTTTGTTAGTTATTTAACAATTTGGTTTGAATTTCGCGCAAAACTACATTAGTGCTATGTGAGATGACGTCCTTAACTTTGTACTGATAGACTAGAGGTAAAGCAACTATTCAAAGCCACCTACTGTCAAATTTTGAGCTACTCTTTTTACCCATCCAAAGCTTCATGAGGACTATCTATGTGTGTGTGTTTTTCTTATTGTAAATCCACATCGGGTTAACTGCTGTGTCAACCGAGCGTAATCAAATCCCTAATTTTAGTGTTATAAACTCATAGACTTGTTACACCAGAGAGGGCCACGACTACTTTAGATAACTGTCCCTAATTTAGCAGTGATAGACTATAGGCTAAAGCAGCTAATCGACATCACTCACAGCTCAATCTTTCGTTACTTTTTCGTCAATGTATAGTGAGGTGGATTGTCACGTGATAACGCATCCAAAAGAAGTGCACTGTTGGTTAGGAATTCGAACCTGCGATCCAGAAAATGTGAGGCCTAACTATTAATGACACGAGATGTTTCCTGAGTTTGATTTTTTCAAGAAGAATATCGTACAAAAATAAATGATATTTAGTTTTTATATAAAGCATAAAGCCACACAAAGAACTGTCTGTGCCCTGCCTACCATGAGTATCAAAACCCAGTTTCTAGCATTGTAAGTACGTAGACACGTCGCTGCGCTATGGCGGGGACAGAAACGATGTACAGTAACGCTGTGTTAGTATTTTATTAAATTTATGGTACATTGTAATGTCACGTTATGCTATTGTTTTATTAAATTTATGGTACATTGTGATGTCACGTTATGCTATTGTTTTATTAAACTTTTGTCACATTGTAATGTTACGTTATGCTACTGTTTTATTAAAGTTTTAGCACATTGTAATGTTAAGTTATGCTACTGTTTTATTAAAGTTTTAGCACATTGTAATGTTACGTTATGCTACTGTTTTATTAAAGTTTTAGCACATTGTAATGTTACGTTCTGTATTTACTTTCAGGCTCAGAAGGCAGGCAAGAAGACCAGCAAGTAAGTTATAATCAAGAGCAGTTTATGAACGTAAATATAAATAATGTTTGTACAAATAAAGTTAAATGGATAAAGTGTTATGTTGTCAACGACATCACATAAAGATAATACGAGCTCAACGTCCATTCTTTGAAGTTAAGTAAGAAACAAACTAGACGTTTACTACCCTCTTCACTATTCTTGTGACAAAGATAAAAAAGTAATGCGTTCATAATAATATATTGTTCGTATTATAATTTATTACGGTACATATTACGTTTTCAAATAGTCAGAAAATTTTCATTTGAATTTAAAAGCTAATTAAATTTCGATATGTATTAAATTTGTGGTATTTGCCAATAGGATTGATACAAATAATTTTCTTTCTTAACACAAATATGTTTTAATATACAAAAAATATATAATAACGGTTATTACAAATGGTTATTTATATACAAAACATTTACAAAGTCACAAACAATATTCATTTTTCTTTCTCGTATGGAACTGAATATTTTATCGACGGTCCAGGTCCACGACGAGCGAATTAATTTTATTTTCATACACAGGTGTGCTTGATTGGAATGCTAGCTAGCTAGCCCTGTTCTTCACACGTGAATTTTTTTCCCCAGCGAAAATATCTGTCCTCGTAGAACTACTAACATCTGAAGTTAATTCACTGACGTATGTGATGTTCAAAATTTATAAACGTTCCTGTGGGTCAGATATATGTAGTTTTCCGTTTGTCACAATTATAGCTCTCGAGGCTTATAATATACCGACTGTAGCAACAGAACAATATTCTATTACTGTCTCCTAGCGTCTTGCGATGGCTTGCTTTTATGCGCATTAGGCGGGAATCTCGAAAGTTCAACAATATTCGAAGATACGCTAGTGTTTTTGTAAAACATATATTGTTAATCCTTATACGCGAGTATCTTTTACAAATTTAGAGAACAGGCGGAACTTGCGAAATAAACATTTAACAATCTACGTTACATGCAATTAAGTGAAACAATCGTAGGTATTAAAATAAATATATAACAGTAAATCTGTTACAGTATATGTGTATAAAGAAAGTCCTCCATTAAATTAACTATAGTCCTGTTTTCGAACTCCTAAATTTATTCTTTAATGGAGCACAAGAGTTTGTTAACGCGCTAAGCTGCAGAATGGACTTTCCATGCTGTGCCCACTGTATGTACCGAATTTCGAAATTAAGTTTTATAGGTTCTCAAGCTTACCGCTAAGCCACCAGAGAGATGAGAGATATGTTGTTATTGTTTAATTTGTTGCTTGCGTAAGTATTTGATTTTGTAATAGCTGAACTAATGCAGCTAATGTATCATGACTTCAATATGTTATTAACCCTAAATTTATACGGAATATTTATGATAGTTGTCATAGCTAAAGTAATCAACACTCTTAATGACGACACTGAACGATTTATTTATCTAATACCATATTCAGAGTGCTACCCTGATATTCAAATCAGATTTGGTATTACTTATAACAACAAATACCTCTGATATACCAGTGTATCCTTGTTGTTTACTAAATCATATCGCTTCCATCACACTATGTGCATGAAGGCAAGAGAAATTTGAAGCATGCTAGAACTGTTGTAAATTATTCTGTAGTGTAACGTAATGTTGTCCACTTAGAGTCTCTGGCTAGGGCCAGTAATAAACTAACCCCTTGGCAAGAGAGAGACAGTGAAATGGTACCTTTATGAGACAAACTCAGCTTTGATTTTAATATCAAAGACGTTTCGTTACTTCTTACACTTAACTAATGAACAAAAACACGTTACAATATGAGTTTTTTTCTAAGTTACTAATTCTTCTCAAATTTCCTGGATGACAAAAAATTTTGAACAGACTTCCATGTGACAGAGACGTGTAAAAGCACAAGAAAGATGTAATAAGACAAGCAAGCTCATCAGTGCATCAAACCTGTTACACTACTTTGTCACGTGTTAGTAGCTATCCAATTAGTACCTAACTTTCCTAATTACTTTGCTGGTTAAACCTTAGTGCTATACAAATACTGGTAACGAGGCTAGCTTGATTGCATCAGGCTTGTTATTGGAGATTAGTTTAATGATACAATTAAGACGAACATGGCGCATCTTCCCAAATCTAGCTTCAATTAGTTTTTGATTCACACAAGTATATAGAAACATGTACATATTAAACTGTCGCTAACATAACATTACGAATATTTATAGGCAGAAAAATATTGGATACATTTTTTGTATTTAAATTAAAATCCTACAGATCTACAATTAACTCTTATCCATATAGATATTAGATCATAAAATTTACAAAAGTACCTAATTATCTGAACTGTAGTTTTTACTTTTCTGTTAAAAATATAAATTTTAGACTTAACTTTGAAGCCAAACGTTATTATTTGTATGCAACAACGCTTTACAATATGAAATTTGCACCTCTGGCCTATAGGCATAAACGATCATATTTGTCTCATTATGATAACTTTGTACTATGACAGCCTAAGCTGCGTCGTGTTCATGAGACAGATCTGTCATGACGGTATTTCTTGATTTGACTGGCTAGTTGAAAGTGTAAATGTGAATAGGATTTCAAAAAGCGGTGTATTGTTGGTGTTTTTGAATTAAGCACAAAGCTACACAATATGCTATCTGTGCTCTGCCCACAACGGGTATCGAAACCCGGATTTTAGCGTCGTAAGTCCGCAGATATACCGCTGAGCCACTAGGGGCAAAGCGGTGTGAAGTGTAATTTAGTGAAATCAGTATTTTCACATACAAGTATATCTTAAATTTAATTTTAAAAATCTTCTGAAAATGTAATAAATCACTGATTTTAACTTTGAAATAAAAACAGTCGCTAACTAACGAGTTTGAAAAGTAATAGGTAAGGACTACAGATTTTTAAGCGGCAACTATGAGTCAGTTTTGCTGAAAATGTCTCATTGCTATGATTAAAGAGAGAACAAAAAAGGGTTAATATATGTAGTGTTGAAACTGCAACAAGTATTTTAATTTGCAAACGTCTCTTAATAGTAGAAAGTTCTTAATTTTTCTGTTTGTTTCCATAATGGGTATTTTTTTCTCGAATATTTAGGTAACTGGCCATAAAACTTTTTTTATGGTTTGTAGAACAAGAAACAAAAAAATCGCGTATATTTGGTAATGTTAAAAATCAACATTTTTGTGCCATAAAAACGAATAGTCTGAGGATATTTTCATTTCTGTAATACTTAATTCGAATATTTTGGTTTGTTCGATTATTATAATGAAAATTAAAGATTAGACTTATTTCCAAGCGACTTCTGTTTGTTTTATTTTTGAATTTCGCGCAAAGCTACACGAGGGCTATCTGCGCTAGCTTTCTCTAATTTAGCAGTGTAAGACTAGCAGGCTACTCTTTCACCAACGAATAGTGGGATTGACCGTCACATTATAACGCCCCCACGTTGAAAGAACGAGCATGTTTGGTGTAATGGAGATTCGAACTCGTGACCCTCATATTACGAGTCGAGTGCCTTAACCACCTGGAAACGCCGGAGCGCAAAAAATGAAAACACAGTTAATATAATTTTGAACCAGAACGTCAGAACTGGCTCTTCTTTAAGAGTAATAAAGCACATATCGTTGCACTGGTCATCGAAATAATACAAAGGGTGCTCTTTACCATTTCTTTTAAGTCCTGGCCATAGAGACGGTACTTGAATTACACTGAGGCCACGTGTTGACTTTCCTCAAGTGTGTGTAATTGGTACTGGATAGAATAAAATAACATACGGCCCACACTGTGTAAGGAGAGTAGAAGTTACGCAAACACAGTACGTATTCTAACGCCATTCGATCCTTTATCGTTCCATTAGTGTTATCTGAGAGAAATGCAAACGGAGTTTGATAACTTAGATGTGTTTTGAGTGCAACTTATGGCTGCAGCTATTACACGTATGTGGAATGGTAACTAAGTACAAAAGGTAACACTTTTTTCCAGATACCAGTCATAAATACAACAAATGTCCATCTGTGGTGAGACAATCGATATCAACGCAGCCAAAAATAGGACAAACCGAAGAAACCCGAGACAAACGTGCCATTGTCGTGAGTCGTAACAATACTACAACAAGAAAGGGCAAAACTAAGTGAATATAAAATGTAACATGAATAATGACGGAGAAAGATTCATTAAACTCAAATGGTTAACAATGGAACAGAATCCAACATCTGTAATTAGTTGGTGAAGCAAAATCCACTAAGAAACTTTTAAACATAGATGACCCTATTGGACGAAAACCAAAAATAGCAATAAGAAATTATAATGGTTAACTCAGTTAAAGCAAATAAAATAAATTGCCTCAATTTATAACAGCATAGACCATGCCAAATATGATAATACAAAAATAATTTTTATTATAATATTTAGTTATGGCGCAATATAGAGCTATTAGTTTGACTATAAACGCTTTATTTGAATCAGCTTTTCACTTAGGTTTTCGCCCGGCATGGCCAGGTGGTTAAGGCACTCGACTCGTAATCCAGGGGTCGCGGGTTCGAATCCCCGTCACACGAAACATGCTCACCCCTTTCAGCCGAGAGGGCGTCTTAATGTAACGATCAATTGGTAAAAGAGTAGCCCGAAAGTTGGCGGTGCGTGGTGTTGACTACCTGCCTTCCCTCTAGTCTTACACTAGTAAATTAGGGATGGCTAGCGCAGATGGCCCTCGATTAGCTTTGCGCGAAATTCAAATCAAACCAAAAGATTTAGTTTTTTATTTCCTCTATAATGTATTCCTCAGAATGTAACATATGACTTGGATTCTTGAGTCCGAAAAAAAAACCAAACTTTTTCTAAGTTAAATTTACAAAATCAGTGATTTTTTGTTATAAACTCTTCGATAATGTTAAAACGTACGGTTATGTATATAAGATTTGTTTTTTTGTTAATATTTCAGATGGCAAATGAGTTGGAGCAACTTGCACAGTTACGGAGTCCACATGGTAGGTGAACAATGCTGCATAGAAAAATAGGTAGAAACAAAAACACCAGAAATACTTTCAGCAAATAACTTATTATAAGAGACAGGAAGAGCTAATGAGGTAAAACGTCTGTTGATGAAGAAGTAAAAAAAACCCAAAAAAACTAATCTAACTTAAAATTATCTGTTGTGACCAAAAAATTCGAAACTTCATTTTGCGGCGCAGTTTACTAATATTTTACTTCGATATTATTTCTATGTGGTTGATCTATATGTTGTTTGTTTTTTATATTTGAATATGTTTCTTTGGTTGCGTAAAAAGAAAGCGAATGAAAAGAAAATTGTATACGCAGTATTTTTATTGTCCTTGGTTTTACAAAAGTTACTGAAGTGAAGAGTATTAATGCGATTAAAGTACATCGTATGTTAAGGTGACTTATCATATATAATATTCATTGTACTATGTATTAAAAGACTTTATCATGTATGACAGTCAGTGTACTGTGTATTATAGAGCCTTATTATGCATTATGTTTAGTGTGTCATGTAGTAAAGGGTCTTAATATGAATGGTAGTCAGTGTACTGTGTATTAAAAGACCTTATTATGCATGATAGTCGGTGCGCTGTGTATTAATGGACTTTAATATGCATGTTGGTCAGTGTACTGTATGCTAAGGACCTCATTGTGCATAATAGTCAGTTCACTACATACTAGGGCCTGGCATGGCCTAGCGCGTTAAGGCGTGCGCTTCGTAATCTGAGGGTCGCGGGTTCGCGCCCGAGTCGCGCCAAACATGCTCGCCCTCCCAGCCGTGGGGGCGTCATAATGTGACGGTTAATCCCACTTTTCGTTGGTAAAAGAGTAGCCCAAGAGTTGGCGGTGGGTGGTGATGACTAGCTGCCTTCCCTCTAGTCTTACACTGCTAAATTAGGGACGGCTAGCACAGATAGCCCTCGAGTAGCTTTGTGCGAAATTCCAAAACAAACAAACAAACACTACATACTAAAGGATCTTAACATAACCGGTCAGTGTTCCTGAAAGAATTTCAAAACTGAACGTTATACATAATGAAATAAAATGTAAGGAAACCTGTTCAAAGAAAATAGTGCTAGATACAGTTTACATTCACAAAGGTGCCTTCCCAAATAATATGTATTGCTGAAGAATCTTTGTCACAGTTATATTGATTCTATTAATACAAAAAATTACTTCTTGGATTATTTGCGAAATTTTTATGAGTCGAAATAAAAGTGAAAAAAACCAGCAATGGGCAATAATACCACACACATACATTCTACGATAATTCAATGAAACTGCTATAGGGCAGAAACCTGTACAAACTGGAAATATCAACATTTTGCAGCATTATCTTAATATTCCTCTTATAAAACGCCCTCTATATGGCGGAACCTGAGTCACACAGACAGAAAACGATCTTTCACCGACCTCAACTATCAACAAGTCGGATTACAACCTGAGTGAGGCAGAAGAAATGTTTTAAATTAAATATTATTTTTTTATTTAATTAATAATTTCTTTAAGTATTGATAAATTCTTGTTTAATTAATAATTTCTTTAAATATTAATAAATACTCGGACGATTTGTTACAGTAAGTATTGGTTATTATATATTCTGTTCTTTTTTTCTGCCGTCATTATTTTTGCAGTTAAAATAAACAGAAGAATGAAATAAGAAAATATGAATATTCTACTTTACCTAAATAATACAATTGTTCACCCAAAAGTTAAACTTTCAAATGTTGATTTAGTCTTTCTACCTCCATGTACAACATCAGTTCTACAGCCACTAGATAATGGAATTATACAGTGTATAAAATTGAAATACAGAAAACTGATGCTTCAGCATATTATTACAAACATGGACCACTGTAAGAGAGCACCTGAAATGACCATGAAAATTGACATGTTAGATGCAATTACATTTTTATGTCATTCAATCAAATGTGTAAAAGATGAATGCATAATAAAGTGCAATCGAAAATGTGGATTTATTCTTGATAATGGCTGAGGTTGTGGAGAAGTTGTTTGTTATGAAGATTCTAGTGAAATTCAACCTCTGATTGAAAAGACTGATGCAGATGATTCTGTGAACGCAGAAAGTTTTGTGAACGTTGACTAGAATATTTTAACAGAAACTGATGAAACTGATTTAAAATCTATAATAGAATCGTAAGATGGTAACAGTGTGAGAGATTCAAAAAATGAACAAAATGGGAAAGATAGTGAGGAAATAGAAATTCCTCCTTCATCGCAAGTGTTAAGTTATATTAATTCTGTCAAATTGTATGCTTTATGAAGTGGGAAAATGAACTTCATGAAAAGGCCGTAAAATTGGCGTTCTCTTTCAACCATTAAAAAAACGAAACAATTGAAATTGGACACTTTTTTCAAATTTTCATTAAGATTTTGTGGACTTATGTATATTCTGAATGTTTATTTTTGTTCTTATTCTAATAAATATAGCATAAAGAGTTTTACAAAATTATCTTTCTGGCACTTCCTTAAATATTACGTTACTAGAAGTATAGTTACTGCGGGCCCGGCATGACCAAGTGTGTTGAGGCGTTCGACTCGTAATCCGAGGGTCGCGGGTTCGAATCCCGATCGCACCAAACATGCTAGGCCTTTCAGCCGTGGGGGCGTTATAATGTGCGGTCAATCCCACTATTCGTTGGTAAAAGAGTAGCCCAAGAGTTGGCAGTTGGTGGTGATGGCTAGCTGCCTTTCCTCTAGTCTTACACTGCTAAATTAGGGACGGCTAGCACAAATAACCCTCGAGTAGCTTTGGCGAAATTAAACAAAAAAACAACACAATAGTTTCTACGTTCATTTTGTCTCTGTAACTCCTGAAGCATCTTCAGTGCATTTGTCATTAATATTTAATCCCCAGTTTTTGAATTTCTTCTTTTTCATGATAATTTTCCAGTTAACAACTATCTGCCAGCTATGACCTAACATGGTGCAAAAAGTCTACAATAAACAGGTCGCAGCCTCACTTTCATTCAAGGAACGTGACTTCGCATTTTGTGTATACCACTGCTGTTGTTTTAATTAAGTTGAAATCACTATTTTTTATGTAAAATACGGAAGAATTCCGGGTTACTGATAGGGTATTTGTAATACTGAGGGTACTATTGTTTACATTCTTTACACGACCCACGTGTTATAAGAAAACTTAAAGCTATTAGGTGATGGATTCACGAGCATTTTGATGTCTCAGTATTAAATTCACAGATGAGAGGACTCGTATGGGGCACAATAGATAATTCTAGACTCCAGCTACTGTGTACTGATATCTTTAAATATAAAGTCGTGAATTCTTAGGCTAGTATTCCATTTGTCGGTCACCTTAGAAACGAGTGTTGGCGACTGTACACTTTATGATATTATATCAGCATTTAGAACGAAAAGGTGAACGTTTACCAACTTACTGCATGTCTTGTAAAATTACATATGTTCGTAATGTGTTTTTCTTTCCATCATGTATTACTTTGTGTTCAAAAGAAATTTCGGTTTATGGGGCATAAGAGGACGGTTTGGACATAAAAGTTCGAGATTTTTGTAGCATTCGATTAAGTTAAGCAGAATTTTCTTAAATTTCCCAATAAAGGGATAATATTTTTCCCAAATGGTTTCATTAAAAGGACTTAGTCCTCGGGTTAAAGTTCTAAGTTGAATTAAAATTGTATGACATAAAAGGATATATTGTATATCAGACCCACAGGTCAAATTGATCGTGATATAAAACATCAGTTCTTTAATATTACTGCTCAGCATGGCCAGGCGGCGTGGGCGCTCGACTCGCAATATGAGGGTTAAATCTGAGTTATAGTGTACGGTCAAATCCACTATTTGTTGGTAAAAGAGTAGCCCAAAAGTTGGCAGTGGGTGGTATTGACCAGTCACCTTTCTGCTAGTCTTTCATTGTTATATTATGGACGGTTTACTTTCTTGTAGTATTACGCGAAATTCAAAACACACATCATTTAACATCAAACAACAAAGGAAAAATTGATACACAATATCATTAGCAAATGAGCAAAAGGTCTGATTTTTTTAAAGGAACTTGGCATTAAACTGATTGGTTATTTGTAATTTAAAATTACTTGGTTCTAATCTGATTGGCTACTTATAACATATGTTCAACGCTTAATATGTAAATATGAAATCCAAGAGAAGTTACAGCTTCTGTTAGTACTTTTTCGAATCAATGTGGCCGTTTTATTGAAAGAAATAATGCATAATAAAATTTACGATTATTTGTAAATAGGTATAGATAGATTGCTTGTCAGATAGCTAGATAAATGTATATACAGGTGAAGAGATATGAGTAAAAAAAAAGCCAACTACAATGGTTCCTCTATTACGGGCCCAGCATGGCCAGATAATTAAGGCACTCGACTCGTAATCTGAGGGTCGCGGGTTCGAATCTCCGTCACACCAAACGTGCTCGCCCTTTCAGTGTTATAATGTTACGGTCAATCCCACTATTCGTTGGTAAAAGAGTAACCCAAGAGTTGGCGGTGGGTGTTGATAACTTACTGAATTCCTACTAGTCTTTTACTGCTAGCACAGATAGCCCTGGTGCAGCTTCGCACAAACTTATAAAACGCAAACAAACCACGAACTGTTGAAAGATCCATATAATCAGTGGGAAGGAAGTATTTGCAGAAGATTGGTTTCTTTTTGGTTTGTTTTGAATTTCGGAAAAAGTTACATGAGGGCTATCTGCCAAGCCGTCCCTAATTTAGCAGTGCAAGACTAGAAGGAAGGCAACTAGTTGGCAACGAATAGTTGGATTGGCTATCACTTTATAACATACCCGCAGCTGAAAGAGCAAGCATATTTGATGATGCGGGGATTTGGACCCGCGACTTGCATAGTGTGAGTCGAATACTCTAAACGCTTCATGATGAAATGGCGTTAATAACTAAACGCGTGTGTGCATTTCTTCTGATTATTGTGTATATTTTGCTGAGTGGTGTTAGGCTTGCGTTTCAAAGACGACAGCAAAGCCAAACACGACTCTCTAAAAACATTGGTTGAAACAAAGATTACGTCAGTAGGTGACTAGAATTTCGCTAGTCTATGAAATATGTTTTAAATACAATTTACGAAGTACATTAAAACGTATGTTACGTTTCAGGTGAAGAAGTTGCCTTTGTGGAGACAGAACATTATCATACTAAAGACATCAATGGTCGTCAACAGGCTGCTAAGACCAAGGAAAGCATGGGTAAGTTAAACCAGCAATCTTTTGGTTTGTCTAATTTTTTTGTTTGTTTGTTTTTGAATTTTCACGCAAAGCTACACGAGATCTGTCTGTGCTGGTCATCCCTAACTTAGCAGTGTGAGACCACCCACCGCCAACTCTTGGGCTACTCTCTTACCAAAAAATAGTGGGATTCACCTTATCTTTATAACACCTCCACCGCTGAAAAGGCGAGCATGTTTGGTTTAATGGGGATTCGAACCTGCGATCCTCAGATTGCGAATCGAGCGCCCTAACCACCTGATCATGCCGAGCTAGTTGTCTAGCACTGAATACTTCCATAAATCGTGGTAGTTTAGGTACAATAACAAAAATCAACTTATAACAAAACATTTTCTCACTTTTATTAGCTTGTTTGAAGCTCTGAGTAGAGCTGATAAAACATTTCCAAGATATACACTGAATTAATATATTTTAATTAAATAAAGCTTTGTTTTTAAATATTTCTGAACATTACCGCATTTCTATTATCTCAACCAGCCTGATGAACTCTGTGTTAAACAAAACGCGTCGTCTGCAGTGAACAGACATGGCGTAGTTTGACATATTTTATTTTACACACTACATCTTGAGGGACTGAATACAAAATGTTGCGTTAACTATATAATAGGGTTGATAGTAATGTAATCTCTTGTGACAAGTAGAATTATTTACAATTATGCGTCACTGACTTATAAAAAGGCGTTCAAACTAAAATAAAATATATACTTTGGTTGGTCTCTACCTATTTGATTTCCATTTGAATAGTTTGTGGCAAGAGAGAAAAGAAGAGAAGCCGTTGAATATAAACATTTAGGCAAGAGTAATTATTATATTCGTTAAAAAAACGAAAATCTGTGATATCTCAATGTGTCTACTCATTCCATAAATCTAGCTTGGCCAACGAGGTGTAAAATTGAAAAACTAGCGGGCGACCCAATACGGAACATCGGCTCTACCGCAACAAACCTAACGCTCCTCGTGTTTTAGGATTTTGAAATATGTTCTAAAACGAAATTAGGCATCTTACATAAAGCTCAGTTGAATTTCTCGAACCGACTGGAACACATAAGCCATTCGTCATGTCCGCGAATGAAAAACGTCAGCATTCACGTGGCCTTGAGCGTTGCAGTCGCGATTAAGAGCCAAGAAAAACCATTGTGTGAAGCGGTGTATTCTGCCACTCATTGTTTACTTTGAATGGGCAGATCTGGGCTTGACAGCGACCTGGAGAGTGAAGGGTGATGGTGATATTATTACCATGAGAGCTTGCTTTTCTTTGAAGTTAACCCTCTGGTGATGGTTAATGACATCTCGAGTGCTTCCTTCTTTTTCTGCGACATTCTAGGATCTCATGCGCTGCTTGGAATAATTGAATTAATAGAATTCTAGAAGAAAGAAACATTCCTCTTTTAGCATCATGTCATTCTGCACGTCATGTGTAACATCCAGGACTTACACTAGACTGTAAGCCCTGACCAGAATTAATTTGAGTCGCTGCTGAAAGCTTTGAAACTAAAATATTATTAAATTCGGAGCTGCTCCTGTTTCTTTCGTCTGTGTGTGTGTGTGTGTGTTTTTTTTTTGGGGGGGTTGCCTCATTAAGATTAACGGTTGATCCATTAATTATTAAAATGGGACCGGGTAGCAAAAGAAACACAATACACTTCTATATGTTTTGCTGTTTCAGTAGGTTTAGTAATATAGTGCATGTTGGGGAATAAATTACGCAAAGTATGTTCGGCATATTTCTCACGAATAAATAACGTGTTCATAATGAATATGTAAAGAGTAAATGTGTTCAGTGTTAGGTGTTAAAAGTAATATATTTCACACCCAAGTCGTCAAGTTTCTAATTAACATTTTAATATGATTTCTGGAAAGATTCTTTCTCACTTATCCCCCGTTGGGGCAGCGCTAAGTCTTCGGATTTACAACGCTAAGATCAGGGGCTCTATTCCCCTCGTTGGACACAGCTTATGGCCCGTTGTGGCTTTGCGATAAGAAAAACACACTCCCCCACATTTTCCGTTGAATATATTCCAATTTTCTAGACATGTTTTCATTAAAATGTTTGTGTTTTTTAAACCTTCTGTAGCTAATTATATATGAAATGAATCTGACTGGACAAACCCTTATAATTGAATCAGTCAAACTTAACTGAACAACACGGGTTGAATAACAGTAACTACTACTTTTATCAGCTGAATTGTCCAGTAAAATACAGTATAATATATATACTGATAATACAGTGTAATATTAGTACTGTGTAATACACATGCCGATAATACTGTGTAATACGTATACCGGTAATACTGTGTATTACATATACCGGTAATACAGCGTAATACATATACTGATAATACAGTGTAATACATATACTAATAATACAATTTAATACATGTACTGATAATACAATGTAATGCATATTTTGATAATGCAGTGTAATACATATACTGATAATACAATGTAATAGATACACTCATAATACTATGTAATACATACACTGACAATACTGTGTAATACATACACTGACAATACCGTGTGATATATATACTAATAATACAGTGTAATACATATACTGATAATATAGTGTAATACATATACCGATAATACTGTGTAATACGTATATCAATAATACTGCATAATACATAAATTTATAATACAGTGTAATAGATCTACAGATAATATTGTGTAATACACATATCGATAATACAATCTAATATATATACTGATAATACAGTATAATACACATACTGATAATACAATGTAATACACATACTGATAATACAGTGTAATAGATGTACTGATAATTATGTGCAATACACATACCGCTAATACAGTGTAATATATATCTATATATAATACTAATAATACTGTGTAATACTATGTAATACGTATACTAATAATATAGTGTAATACATATACTGATAGTACAGTGTATTACATATACCGTTAATACTATGTAACATGTATATTTACATTATCCTATAATATATATAACACTGTGCAATATCTGTTTCTTAACAAATGTCCACTCAGTAGTTAGTGAGGACACGTGTTTTGTTCAACTTGGGACATGAAGGTGGCTAAACCAAAATATACGGACTAGCTGACTAATGGATTAATATTTGCTATAAAATCATTTTCTATGTTATAAGTATAGCTACCAGTTTGACCGACAGCTTTGATTTCATTCAAGAGAGTAACGCTATACTCTCTTTAGTCAGGATAATTTCGTAAACTTTAGCAGCTCTACGCTTAAAAGTTGGATATGAATGTAAATAATAAATAATACGCGTCCATTCACATTATTATTTTGAAAACTTGAGCTAGAAACTGTTAATCTAACTTGCTTGGCCTGACCAACACATCTATCTGCACTTTATTTTACCATATATTTTTGCTTCTATAAGTCAGACGTCTTTATTCTGAATGACAAAAACTAGTGACAACCCACTTTTGCTCTTAGATGAAGCTGTAGTGAAAATGTCAGACCGATAGGTCACATGACCTTTGCGTAGGCGTGTATAAAAAATTAATTTAATTTGAGCAGTTTTTGTTTAATAGCTTTGCACATGTGGTTTATATTTACAGCAAATGAAAATTCTAATTGTATATTGTAAAAATTTGACAATGTAACAAATTTGATCATTTTTCTATCGAATAAAGTTTTCGTGCTTTTGCTGCAAATAAAAAATAGGAAGAAACTCGGCAAAACTAGCGTTGAAACTTGGTACGTGACGTAAGAGTCCGTAGAGCGCATCAACCGATAATATGTATCAGTTTTGATCACCACAGTTCAAGCTACAGAAGGTAGAAAATTACAAATGATCACTCCTTTGTACTTCTCCCCCCAGTGACAGCGGAATGTCTGCAGTCTTACAACGCTAGAATTCGGGTTTCGATACCAATGGTAGGCAAAGCACAGAGAGTCTATTGTGTAGCTTTGTGTTTAATCACAAACAAACAAACATCACTCCGATGAACAACACACAGTGTGTCCTGCAGGTTGTTTGAGACAAGCTACTGTGTGTCTTGGTAGTTATAATACTCTGTAGTACATAACTTATAATTCTTTGTAATACGTATATTTATAATACACTGTAATATAACTACTTATAATGCACTATAATATAGTTAATTATGATTATCTGTAATATGTTTCGATTCCCCTCGGTGGACTCAGCAGATAGCCCAATGTGGTTTTGATGTAAGAAAACACACACGTACACTGTAATACATATATTTATAATTATCTGTAATACATACAATTATAATGCACTGTAATAAATATGCTTATAATACACTATAATAAATATACTTATAATACACCAAAATACGTACCCATACGATTGAAAAAACGTTGATAGTTCAATGTGTAAATGTTATATTGTGAAATCCTCAGTGATTGAACAGTACAGCCATAAGTCATTTGTTATGTTTGCTTAAGAACACAGAATATCAGTGCTATGGGAAAAAAAATGTATCTTCCTATTCCGATAAAAGCTTTAGAGAACAACCGAGTCTTGACTCATTGGAAACAAACCCAAGATCTAAGTAAGGAACCCGGTGAAAGAAAACCCCACATTTCGACCAAAACTGAAGTGGACATTCCCTCGTTAGCGATCCACAAAACGAAAGTGGAGAGTAGTGACGATTCTGACAAAGTAAATAGTGAACAGAAGAAGGACACTTTAGGATGGAAAGAACCCGAAACTAGACAGAAAACAGAGGTAAGTTTCAATGATACAGTTTAATAATTTATTTTCTTTGTGGCTTTTAATCATTTTCAGTCTCTTATAAGGTCGTCATCTCGAAATGAAATCCAACGTGGCCATTTTGAGTGAAATAATTAGTTAAGCTCTTATCTTGTAACGTGCCTGCATATATTTATGTTGGTGTCGAATATATATGTATCTATAGTAAATAGATGGACTCATTCAGTGTCATAACATTATTAATTTTCAACCGTCCTAACGTCATGTTCTTACTAAATGCAGATAATTGATTCTCTTCTTTTGTTTAAAATCATTGTCATAGATTACTAATATTTGTTTGGCGAGGTCGAAAGGAAGATGTTTTTGTAATTGGTA